>NW_027468718.1:2037771-2162771 GCF_046254945.1 Alosa pseudoharengus | reverse complement strand
CACACAGTCACACACACACATATACATATGCTTGCACACACATACATATGCACGCACACAGACACAACACACACACATATGCACACACACAGACTCAGACACAACACACACACATGTATACACACACAGGCACACGTACACACACAGTCACACACACACACACACACACATAGGCACACGTACACATACACAGTCACACATACTGTACACATACACACACACACAAAGAACTGGAAGACCAGACATGGTCTGGTATGCCGTATGTCCTAATCAGATGGACAGATCTCCTCAGATATGGTATCACTAATCTGGGGCCCTGGTACACATGCAGTTCCTAATCAGATGAACAGAGCATTGTTTTAACTGCCATCTAGAGTTAACGAGTCCTGTCCTTTCTTTCACACAGAGACCAGCCAAACCTGTGAACATCTCCATGGCAACCTGGACTGTGGTTTGTATCCGTCAGACGGTTTCCTAAGAGGCGTTCTTATATACTGCACATGCAGAGTGTCCTATACAGCGTTCTTATATACTGCACATGCAGAGTGTCCTACAGGGTTTGGCAGTGCTTAGGTTGGAGTGCTTACCACTGGCCTGCTTAAGATTCACTCTGGCCTCCATCACAATGTCACTAGCCAGGACTATAATTATTTCCAACACTATATAGAAATGCACTGTCATAATCTATGTGTTTAGGGCCTTTTGATTAAATGTTCTTTTGCTCATTGAGAACAATGTAATGGTTGGTGGAGTAACAGCCTTTGCCTTAAAGTCAAAGAAGATACAACTGTGCACAAATATCATTGTTGTCAAGACATCATCGACCATATTTGCTTCCATGTCCTTCCACCCCAGGTTCAAACGTAATCCACATCCATGACGCCAATTATGGCCGGACTGATGGAACCACGTGCTCTGCTGGACGACCTGCACATCAGCTCAGCAACACCAACTGCTATGCTCCCACAACACTCCCCATAATAATGAAAAGGTCAGTACATAGGTCTTAGCAAAACATACAAGTTCTGCTGTGTAAAGGGCTTTCTGTGTATCCATTTCTACTCTATATACTACTAAGTATTTCTGATATGTTGCTGATTGGATCATAACCGGTCACAGCAACGAAGAGGAATGACTGATTCTTTTTTTATTATTGATTTTAAATCTAATTTTTGGATAACACTCTTATCTATACATTACGGTAATAGTGTTGGTTGTTATGGTTGTGGTATTACGGTTTCTCATACCTGCATGTATACCATGTAAGCCAGTTAATGTATGCATTGATGGAGATGGATGAATAGAGCCCTGCATGTATGGAATAAACTATTTAAAACAGACGCTTCACTTATACTTTCACCTCAAGTTAAGCCTGTGCAAGTCAGTTAACTTAACAATTGTGTTACACGTTCCAAATGTAAAGCACTTTGAGCTGCATTCTGTGTATGAAAGGTGCTATACAAATAAAGCTTTTCTTCTTCTTATTATTAGTAGTAGTAGTAGTAGTAGTACCTGCTAAGTAGGGAAGGCAGGATACCATAAGTGCTGTGTAAAACAGCATCTTTTTCAATCCTTGCCCTTGACCAATACCGTCTTTGAATGAACGGGGTGTTTTGTCAGAAATCTATGCAGCCCTTTTCTCTTTCTCCTAGTTGTGAAGGAAGAAGCACATGTGCAGTGCAAGCATCCCACCACATCTTCACTGATCCGTGTTTTGGCATCTACAAATACCTGCAAATCTCCTACAGCTGTGTACCTCCTCCAAATATTAAACGTGAGCATCTCATCACCATCCTGTTCAGTGTAACACAGATGACGAGTAGTTTTGCCAATGACATCTGGAGTTAACGAGTCCTGTCCTTTTTTTCAGGTACCAGCCAAACGTGTGAAAGCCTTCATGGCAACCTGGTCTGTGGTTTGTATTCCTCAGATGCTTTCCTACAACACCTTCTTATATGTTTCACATGCAGAGCAGGGACGGAGCCAGACATTTGAAACATTGGGGGCTTAGCCCAGTGTCACACACAGGAAGGCTAGGGGGATCCAGGGGCATGCTCCCCCGGCAGAAATTTTTGAAAAATAACCCCTTAAATAATGACTTCTAGTGAATTCTGTATAAACTAATGGACACATTGAGACTTTAAAAATGTGAGCCTCAAGGTATATCTTACTGACACTTTGGGTCTTTAAAGAAAGGTCTATAGGCATAGACTATCTGATCAGCATGCACTTAGTAAATTAAACATTTTTTATGAGTTATGGTTTGTATATTATAGGCTAGTATACTATGTTGAGATAACCCTGATGGGATTCTACCTTGTCTCAATACATTTTTACTTTGAACTCTGGCCAAAGTAGCCTTATGGTCAGGTTTAGCACAGCCCCACACATTATGAACCCACTTATTATAATGTTCAGTGGAAGACAAAGCTAAATTGAATCCAGGGCTTAAAATATTCATTTTTCAAAATGGGGGGAATTCCCCCCTTCAGTGCTTTACATAGGGGGACTACTTCAGTTGGGGGGGGGGGGGTACATTTTACAAACTGAAATCGCATTTTCCATAGAACTACAGGTGTCAATGAGAGAACACTTACACTTATATGATTTTGGTTTCGATTTTCTAACTGGTGTAAGTCTTTGTGACAACATGTCATGATACATTTGATAATGTTTGATCGTTGTTTTGGTATGAAGCATCTTTTACGTAATGAATGCGCATTCTAGAAAGTGAAAGTAGCCTAACCTAGGCCTACTATGTCGGCCTACTATATCGTTGTTTTGGTATGAAGCATCTTTTACGTAATGAATGTGCACTCTATAAAGTGAAAGTAGCCTAACCTAGGCCTATATGCGCTCTGTGTCTGTGCACGTCCACAATTGATTACGTTCCTCAAATTGAGAACACATTAATCCCATGGTATTTTTTGCCCTAAAATGCATGAAACATGCAAGTTCAAAATCCCGCCGGTAGCCACGTTACATCTCCGTTTCATATTTGCCTAGGCTACTAGTCTACAATAAATGAATTGAACGAACTAAATTGACAACAGGTAAATCTACTGATTCGGTCATTGAGACTCTATGAATACAGTACAACAAACTTTCTGTCTTTCTGAAGTTTATTTTTGTATTCCGGGGTACAGTAGCCTAATTGCCTAATGTCTTAACAACAGTTTTTCTTAAGGCTTGCTGTTAAAACTGACTGCGCCGCTCCTCCTTTCCTGCCAAGTTTATGACGTAAACCGCTACATCGGCTCGTGTGGGAAATCAGATTATCTGTCAATATAGTGCTTTGAAAATAAGCGATATTTGCTTAGTAATAGTAGCCTACATTTTGCAACATTTATAGAGAAACCGAGGAGAAGTTAAATAAGAATCGTTGGAAAGAGAAAACACATACAAAAAAAAAATTCGGGGCTTTTGAAAAAAGATTCGGGGCTTGAGCCCCCGAAGCCACCCCCCTCGCTCCGCCAATGATGCTGAATGTCCTACAGGGTTTGGCAGTCAGAGTGCTTACCACTGGCCTGCTTAAGATTCACTCTGGCCTCCATCGCAATGTCACTAGCCAGGACTATAGTTATTTCCAACACTATATAGAAATGCACTGTCATAATCTATGTGTTTAGGGCCTTTTGATTAAATGTTATTTTGCTCATTGAGAACAATGTAATGGTTGGTGGAGTAACAGCCTTTGCCTTAAAAAGTCAAAGAAGATACAACTGTGCACAAATATCATTGTTGTCAAGACATCATCCATTTTTGCTTCCATGTCCTTCCACCCCAGGTTCAAACGTAATCCACATCCATGACGCCAATTATGGCCGGACTGATGGAACCACCTGCTCTGCTGGACGACCTGCACATCAGCTCAGCAACACCAACTGCTATGCTCCCACAACACTCCCCATAATAATGAAAAGGTCAGTACATAGGTCTTAGCAAAACATACAAGTTCTGCTGTGTAAAGGGCTTTCTGTGTATCCATTTCTACTCTATATACTACTAAGTATTTCTGATATGTTGCTGATTGGATCATAAACGGTCACAGCAACGAAGAGGAATGACTGATTCTTTTTTTATTATTGATTTTAAATCTAATTTTTGGATAACACTCTTATCTATACATTACGGTAATAGTGCTGGTTGTTATGGTTGTGGTATTACGGTTTCTCATACCTGCATGTATACCATGTAAGCCAGTTAATGTATGCATTGATGGAGATGGATGAATAGAGCCCTGCATGTATGGAATAAACTATTTAAAACAGACGCTTCACTTATACTTTCACCTCAAGTTAAGCCTGTGCAAGTCAGTTAACTTAACAATTGTGTTACACGTTCCAAATGTAAAGCACTTTGAGCTGCATTCTGTGTATGAAAGGTGCTATACAAATAAAGCTTTTCTTCTTCTTATTATTATTATTAGTAGTAGTAGTAGTACCTGCTAAGTAGGGAAGGCAGGATACCATAAGTGCTGTGTAAAACAGCATCTTTTTCAATCCTTGCCCTTGACCAATACCGTCTTTGAATGAACGGGGTGTTTTGTCAGAAATCTATGCAGCCCTTTTCTCTTTCTCCTAGTTGTGAAGGAAGAAGCACATGTGCAGTGCAAGCATCCCACCACATCTTCACTGATCCGTGTTTTGGCATCTACAAATACCTGCAGCTGGGATCCAGGGGCATGCTCCCCCGGCAGAAATTTTTGAAAAATAACCCCTTAAATTAGCCTGGCTAACGTCAGACCTCATCTCATTGAGATGGGGTCTGGGAACTAGGCATTCATTTTCTCATATTTCGAACGTGGTTTACGAATGCCCAGAGCCGTTTATTGGGCGCTACGAATGTCTATCAAATGCGTCTGTACGTAGCTCATAACGGCTTTGGTGTGTCGTCATCGTCTTGCTGCCCTCCCTCCGTTCTGTGATTGGTCCCCTAACTGAGGCGAAAATCTGGTCCATGGTATCCAGGCTGCCTAGCAGCGTGAATAAAATCGTGCGCGTAAGGCAGCATGGGAAAACCCAGGCTTCCCTTAAATAATGACTTCTAGTGAATTCTGTGTAAACTAATGGACACATTGAGACTTTAAAAATGTGAGCCTCAAGGTATATCTGACTGGCACTTTGGGTGTTTCAAGAGGGGTCTATAGGCATAGCCTATCTGATCAGCATGCACTTAGTATATTAAGCGTTTTTTATGAGTTATGGTTTGTATATTATAGGCTAGTATACTATGTTGAGATAACCCTGATGGGATGCTACTTTGTCTCAATACATTTTTACTTTGAACTCTGGCAAAAGTAGCCTAATGGTCAGGTTTAGCACAGCCCCACACATTGTGAACCCACTTATTATAATGTTCAGTGGAACACAAAGCTAAATTTAATCCAGGTCTTAAAATTCATTTTTCAAAATGGGGGGGAATTCCCCTCTTCAGTGCTGTACATACAGTGGGCATCGCTTTCAAATGACCACTTCAGTCGCGCATTACGAGGCGTGAAGCTGCGTGAAGCTTTAGTACCACTTTAAGCCACTGTGCGTCGCTCTGCCACTGTACATCGCTCTGCCTGCCGCCCCCCTTCTGAAAAAAAAGAAGGCTACCATTAAACATAATTGTTGCCGAGAGTAATCCCAGCCTACGAACTCAATAACAAAATAAATCATGCATAATTAAACATTACCTCAATTTAGGCTACTTGGGTATGGCTTAAGGCTTGACTACACAGTGGTAACGAAAATCGAAATCAAAATTTGCTGTCTACATTATTGTCAGTGTTGGGGGTAACGCAACTACGCAAATCAAAACAGTGTCTTGTGTGATGATTGAGCCAGTAGAGAAATAACTGTTCAGAATTAATCTGTAGCCTTGGGTAGGCTGCTGCAGAAAACAATGTTGTTGCCGATTTAATACTATCTGGCAATGTTTTTAACAGGCTACGCAATAGAGGCTTAGACAACTATGACCCACGTTTTGGTTTCGTAAATTAATTTGCCCTACTTCTTGACTGCAATGTAGTCAGTTGACTGCTTGACATGTCATTTTTATTTTTCTGTACAATAAACAAATACATCTGCTTTATGCCGCAGAATTACATTCATATTTGGCTGACTTCTGCAGACGCGCAAAAAAACACTGCCAGGCCATCCTTAAAAATATTTTCGTTTGCCGTAACCCGACCAACCCTTGGGGTATACTACGAAGCACGTTAGACATATCTAGGCTATGTAGACATATCGAGGCTTGACAAAGCCTTGACTCAGGGGTATACGTTAAGTGATACTACGATAGCAGTTATGTGATATATTTGTCGAACTAGGCATTCAGCTCAGATCTGTGCGCGTTCTCGGTGTTGGGATGACGTTGGCCAATCGTGAAACGTGGAGATGCACAAGACCGCCTATATTTAAAAACAATTACTTCCGCATTCATGAGCGATAGCTTAATCTACACTGCGGTCTTTTTTTGTGTCTAACCTATAACATCAAATAAATCAATTGTCATCAGTTGTTGTATGGTATGCACGTCCATAGTGGGATATTTGCACGCACCGCCCTATTAAAGCGCATTCGAGATCCAAAATGTTAGTAGAGGCGGAGCTCCATCTGTAAGATATATGACAGAATCCTACACGTGAGATAACTTTGTTTTTAAGACAATTGATTGGTCAGTGTGCGGTAGATTACACAATTTGAGCTATAACTTAGCACATAACCTCCTCCCGACCAGGTTTGGTTGACAGCATAAGATACCATGGTGATATAGCGACACTAAAACAGATCCACTTTCTTGTCACAGCATAGCCTGGCTTTGAGCGCAACATACCTCGCTAACCCACTAATCGAGATTCGTAGTACACGGGTCAATTTAGAACCGACCCAAATATTTATTTTTTTCCCCTTTTAGTCCGACCGACTTGCCGGTTGTAAACTTGCGTTAAGACCGACCGATTTTTTTTTACTCTAAACAACCAATACAAATAAAATACTATTTATTTTAGTAGGCCTAAGTATTGTGAATATAAATTGCCTAATATTCGACCATTATTTTGTGTAAATGGGCTATGCATTGGGTTAGACACCAGGGGCCATATTCACAAAGCCTTTTATCTTACCACTAGGAGTAGGCTACTCCTAAATAGCAATAAAAGATTTTAGCTAGGAGTTTCTCTTATTAACTCATTGAGTGCCACGCGTTGAGTGCCAAAAACGTAATATTACGTTTTTAGCTTTTTTTTTAAATTACGAAACTAGACACTCTAGCACACCTAATATGTGATTTTGGGAACTCTGTGATAAATGGAAATGAAATATATGACGATCGTGAAACTCATGAAAACGCACAATCTGGACATTTTATCTGGACATTTTATCATAACTCGCGTTGCCGCTTTCGGTCGAATCAGTGACGCATGCACGTCAGGTCAAAACCAGGCCATTTTCGTGGGTCTATCACTAGGTGGCAGTCTTGCCAGGTCTCGTTGATCACTTCCCGGAAGGTTTACACAAGTAAGTAACAGGCAACACTTCATATTTCATGAAAGACGTTATATCTCCATTTCTAGAAAAAAACAGAGATTGTGATGAAAACTAGCCACTGTTTAGCTTGGGATTTCTCAGGAACAGAGGCGTGTAGAAATACACGGTTTGCACCCACCGAGAGCTTAAAGTCTCACCTTTCAAACGAGCCATTGTATGTGTTCATAGCTATAACACAGAATATGCTGTGGCTGTACAAAAATCATCAACAATGGTCTAGATTGCTGGCACTCTAGGACAAAGCTCCCGAAAACAGCTTGGCATTCAATGAGTTAATCACATATGATTATTTGTGAAATTGTGCAAACAGGCGCAACACATTTGAAAAGGAAGGACTGGTAGCATGCAAGCTCACAGGAAAGATTGATTTAAGAACGTTATCACAGTGTGTGGCTGTGGCGCAAAGCAGCGCGGGCGGAAGACAACGACAATTGGCAGGGGAGGGTCATGTCTTTTTTAACAATTCTGTCGGAGGGTCATTGAACAATTTCTAGCAGGCAAGGGAGGGTCATGCAACTTTTGACTGAAGCACTCAAAATTCCTCCGGTGGCCATTTCAATAAATAACGAACAGTCCCTAGATTGCTGCTGGGCTATATGTCTTGGTTAATGTCTGTTAACAACTCATTGCCGTCAAACACATAGCCTATCTTGTGGTTGCATCCATTACAAACAAAAATGCAATGTGAACGTCTGGGATTGGGAAGAGCACTAAATGCTCTACTGAATAAGCACAAAGTCAAACCTTTAAATGAAAAACACTCTTTAACTAGATGTACCGCATAGCGGTACAAAATATGACCGCCGCTCAGTCCTGTACATCCGTTCCGCGAAAATAAATCACACTTCAATTTGTCTCCATATTTTACTCCATCCCCCACTCTTGAAACTTTTGTGTATGCTTGTTTGGCATGCCTGAGTGTGTGTGTGCGCGGCTGCACAGAGAGTAGCCTACTGGTGCTGAAAAGGTGAATAGATTGTAGAATAGCCAAAGAAGATGTAGCATTGTTATAAAACCTTCTCTAAACATCTCTAAACAATCACAAGTAGGGCAGTTCATCACAGTTCATCCATTGCAACTGGATTGATGAAAGGTCACTTACACCTGTAGGCTACATTGTATTTGGGAAAAGCAAAAGGTATCAGCATAATGTTATTTATTTATTTATTCATGTATTTATTTATTTATAAACAAAAACATCTCTGTCAGTTCCATGCCGTTTTCAACAGCTATCAAAAACAAAGGTCATTTTTGGATGGATGGACTTTTTGTGAATGTTTCTTCTTCTACATAAGATTTTAGTCATCTTTAGTTCATGTAATACTTTATTGTCAATGCACAAATTAAGTAACAGTAGTCTGAAACGTTATTGTTAATGCACAAATTAAGTAACAGTAGTCTGAAACGAAATGCTGTTTTACATCTAGTGGAAATAACTGACATGTCCAAATGGGCCTTGATGAAATGTGTCGCTAGACTGTTCATACACATTTTAACGGGCCAAAGTTGAAGAGCTGTTGTCCGTTATTGTTCGCGCAAATATAGGCTGATTCATGTTCCCTTGCATTGTGTAACTGAGGTCCATGGCTAGTCTGGCTTTCACCAGACCAACCTCAATCTTTTAAGAAATCAAAAAATAAATAGCGGGCAGATCACGCTGGGTTCACCAAGCCTAGTCCATAGGCACCCGATATTGTTCACGCTCTGGCTATTCTAAATGCAAAAATGCATCAGGGAGTTATGACAAAACTGTAACTAACAAACTAGATCCTAATAGAAAGCTGTTAGCTTCCCTAAGCTACAGGTAGGCTTATAAGGTAGGCCTATTTACAACATAAATTGTCAATAGGCTATGCTGGCGACACAAATAAAATCTCCTTTGGAAACCAATGGCTTACGCCTTACAGTATCAAGCGGACTTAAACTGCCATATCGTGGCGAAAAGTTGTAATAAAATTCACGCTCCATGAGTCACGCTCCATGAGTCAAGGAAAGCGCGAATGAAGTAGCCACTTCTAAATGGGACCCACTACACAGTAGCTTAAGGTGTGTTGCTAAAGCAGCCATAATGAAATGAAGGTGTCATTGTTTGGATACTTCATACACACGTGTTTTTTAATTTCACAGACTACAACTACCAAGCTGGAATCAAAGCACATCGATTCCCCTCTCACACCCTGCACGGACTTATACACAAAATAAACAGGCGTCTCAGTCTCACGCATGTAGGCAAAACTGTATCAGACCGGTGTAACGTTGGTAAATCTTCCACTGCACAGAATGATTTTTGTAGCACATGCAACAAATGACAGTCGAAAGATACAATTACAGTGCTGCTATCAATTTGCTTGGTATAACCGCATTTATAGTTTTCTACAAATGCAATCAATCAAATTGGCCTCCATCACTCAACCAACGCTAACGGTAACATTACCTAGGTCCTTATTGATATTATAAGATTAACGTACCTGCAGTAAAAACCAAGCATGTCCGATAAACATCCTCAGATTTATTTCGGCTTCAAGAAGAAATGGGAATTACATTTCATGTGAACATCATCCTATCCTTATTAGACGTTCTTTGCGGTAAACTAGTCCTTGTAGGAAGTGTCCATTGTTATTCCAACCCATGTTTAACTTCCAACAAAATTACGTCTCACTGCAACGATGCGCCATCTAGTGGACAAACGACTACTTATCGCCAATACTGGAAATGCAGCCATGATGATGAATATATATTTTGGCTTTCTTTTAATCCTACTGAATTTGTAATTATGTATCGGCCGTTCTAATACCGATAGTATGTGTGTGCCTGTGTGTGTGTGCATGTGTATATGTGTGCACCGCCATCTACAGGCCAATGAGTGTACAGTCACTAAATGTACACATAATCTATTTTTTTTAAGACCCCCCCATGGATGAAATTCTACGAAACTTGGCATACCCCCAGAGAATGCCAGGTCAATCATACAAATAAAATTTGGTGCAGTTCTGAACATCTTAACTGAAGATAGGGGCGATTAAAGCAGAATAATATTGCATTTTCATTTTTTACCGGGGGGGTGCAAATCACAAATGAGTGATTATGGGCCAGATTGATGTGGGCCCTTGAGACCAACATACCATAAAAATTTCTTCATCCTCGGTGCCACGGTTCAGGTAGTTATTTAGGAAAAACTGCTTTTTTTGCGGTTCGGGGGGCCCAGCACGGGGGGGGAGTGGACCCCGGGACGAAACGAAATTTTTCCGTAAAAGTCTAGTGGGGCTACATACCCACCAAATTTCATGTGTCCCGGTGGTTCGGTGTCCCGGGTATCGTTGACCAAAAATTCAGGAAGTAGATGACGGGAAAAAAAAAAAAAAAAAAAACTTTGACAATCCCTATATGACCGCTTCGCTAGCTTCGCTAGCGGCGGTCATAATAATCAAAAAAATAAACCGCTAATGAAGTAAACTTGTGACCATCAAAAATAATTTATCGCCTGTAACTCCGTGATAACAGGACGTAACAGGAAGGCATTTGGCTGAGATGTCTGTCTATCATCGTTGCACTCAGAGAAACCACAATGTTTAATTTGTCCTGCGTTTCTTGTACGGCAGCAAACTGGATTCACTCGCAGTTAACCAAATATTTCTTTATTAGGGCAGGGCAGGCATATTTCTGGCTATTAAATTATTTCTATCTGCTAAAGTCTGTAGTAAAGTCTGTGTAGGGTTTTCCAGGCTCCATTTCTTTTTATGAGACACCCTGCTCACTTGAGACATCTACCGGTTGTTTGGGTTGTTGCAGCGTCACTGGAAAAATACAAATTAAAGTCGCGTGATCCCACGCGCGGATCGCGAGTGAAGCTGGCCAAGTCGAAGCACTGCCCACTGTAGGGGGACTAATTTGCTGGGACTCAGTTGGGGGGGGGGTGGTATATTTTACAAACTGAAATCACATTTTCCTTATAGGCCTACAGGCGTCAATGAGAGAACACTTACACTTACATGATTTTGGATTCGATTTTCTAACTGGTCTAAGTCTTTGTGACAACACGTCATGATACATTTGATAATGACATAGATAGATAGATACTTTATTGATCCCCAGGGGAAATTCAAGAAGCATCGTTTACGTAATGAATGCGCACTCTAGAAAGTGAAAGTAGCATAACCTAGGCCTACTCTGTCGGCCTACTTTATCATTGTTTTGGTATGAAGCATCTTTTACGTAATGAATGTGCACTCTATAAAGTGAAAGTAGCCTAACCTAGGCCTATATGCGCTCTGTGTCTGAGCTAGTCTGTGCACATCCGCAATTGATTACGTTCCTCAAATTGAGAACACATTAATCCCATGGTATTTTTTGCCCTAAAATGCATGAAACATGCAAGTTCAAAATCCCGCCGGTAGCCACGTTACATCTCCGTTTCATATTTGCCTAGGCTACTAGTCTACAATAAATGAATTGAACGAACTCAATTGACAACAGGTAAATCTACTGATTCGGTCATTGAGACTCTATGAATACAGTACAACAAACTTTCTGTCTTTCTGAAGTTTATTTTTGTATTCCGGGGTACAGTAGCCTAATTGCCTAATGTCTTAACAACAGTTTTTCTTAAGGCTTGCTGTTAAAACTGACTGCGCCGCTCCTCCTTTCCTGCCAAGTTTATGACGTAAACCGCTACATCGGCTCGTGTGGGAAATCAGATTATCTGTCAATATAGTGCTTTGAAAATAAGCGATATTTGCTTAGTAATAGTAGCCTACATTTTGCAACATTTATAGAGAAACCGAGGAGAAGTTAAATAAGAATCGTTGGAAAGTGAAAACACATACAAAAAAAAAATTCGGGGCTTTTGAAAAAAGATTCGGGGCTTGAGCCCCCGAAGCCACCCCCCTCGCTCCGCCAATGATGCTGAATGTCCTACAGGGTTTGGCAGTCAGAGTGCTTACCACTGGCCTGCTTAAGATTCACTCTGGCCTCCATCGCAATGTCACTAGCCAGGACTATAGTTATTTCCAACACTATATAGAAATGCACTGTCATAATCTATGTGTTTAGGGCCTTTTGATTAAATGTTATTTTGCTCATTGAGAACAATGTAATGGTTGGTGGAGTAACAGCCTTTGCCTTAAAAAGTCAAAGAAGATACAACTGTGCACAAATATCATTGTTGTCAAGACATCATCCATTTTTGCTTCCATGTCCTTCCACCCCAGGTTCAAACGTAATCCACATCCATGACGCCAATTATGGCCGGACTGATGAAACCACCTGCTCTGCTGGACGACCTGCACATCAGCTCAGCAACACCAACTGCTATGCTCCCACAACACTCCCCATAATAATGAAAAGGTCAGTACATAGGTCTTAGCAAAACATACAAGTTCTGCTGTGTAAAGGGCTTTCTGTGTATCCATTTCTACTCTATATACTACTAAGTATTTCTGATATGTTGCTGATTGGATCATAAACGGTCACAGCAACGAAGAGGAATGACTGATTCTTTTTTTATTATTGATTTTAAATCTAATTTTTGGATAACAGTCTTATCTATACATTACGGTAATAGTGCTGGTTGTTATGGTTGTGGTATTACGGTTTCTCATACCTGCATGTATACCATGTAAGCCAGTTAATGTATGCATTGATGGAGATGGATGAATAGAGCCCTGCATGTATGGAATAAACTATTTAAAACAGACGCTTCACTTATACTTTCACGTCAAGTTAAGCCTGTGCAAGTCAGTTAACTTAACAATTGTGTTACACGTTCCAAATGTAAAGCACTTTGAGCTGCATTCTGTGTATGAAAGGTGCTATACAAATAAAGCTTTTCTTATTATTATTATTATTATTATTAGTAGTAGTAGTAGTACCTGCTAAGTAGGGAAGGCAGGATACCATAAGTGCTGTGTAAAACAGCATCTTTTTCAATCCTTGCCCTTGACCAATACCGTCTTTGAATGAACGGGGTGTTTTGTCAGAAATCTATGCAGCCCTTTTCTCTTTCTCCTAGTTGTGAAGGAAGAAACACATGTGCAGTGCAAGCATCCCACCACATCTTCACTGATCCGTGTTTTGGCATCTACAAATACCTGCAAATCTCCTACAGCTGTGTACCTCCTCCAAATATTAAACGTGAGCATCTCATCACCATCCTGTTCAGTGTAACACAGATGACGAGTAGTTTTGCCAATGACATCTGGAGTTAACGAGTCCTGTCCTTTTTTTCAGGTACCAGCCAAACGTGTGAAAGCCTTCATGGCAACCTGGACTGTGGTTTGTATTCCTCAGATGCTTTCCTACAACACCTTCTTATATGCTTCACATGCAGAGCAGGGACGGAGCCAGACATTTGAAACATTGGGGGCTTAGCCCAGTGTCACACACAGGAAGGCTAGGGGGATCCAGGGGCATGCTCCCCCGGCAGAAATTTTTGAAAAATAACCCCTTAAATAATGACTTCTAGTGAATTCTGTATAAACTAATGGACACATTGAGACTTTAAAAATGTGAGCCTCAAGGTATATCTTACTGACACTTTGGGTCTTTAAAGAAAGGTCTATAGGCATAGACTATCTGATCAGCATGCACTTAGTAAATTAAACATTTTTTATGAGTTATGGTTTGTATATTATAGGCTAGTATACTATGTTGAGATAACCCTGATGGGATGCTACCTTGTCTCAATACATTTTTACTTTGAACTCTGGCCAAAGTAGCCTTATGGTCAGGTTTAGCACAGCCCCACACATTATGAACCCACTTATTATAATGTTCAGTGGAAGACAAAGCTAAATTGAATCCAGGGCTTAAAATATTCATTTTTCAAAATGGGGGGAATTCCCCCCTTCAGTGCTTTACATAGGGGGACTACTTCAGTTGGGGGAGGGGGGTACATTTTACAAACTGAAATCGCATTTTCCATAGAACTACAGGTGTCAATGAGAGAACACTTACACTTATATGATTTTGGTTTCGATTTTCTAACTGGTGTAAGTCTTTGTGACAACATGTCATGATACATTTGATAATGTTTGATCGTTGTTTTGGTATGAAGCATCTTTTACGTAATGAATGCGCATTCTAGAAAGTGAAAGTAGCCTAACCTAGGCCTACTATGTCGGCCTACTATATCGTTGTTTTGGTATGAAGCATCTTTTACGTAATGAATGTGCACTCTATAAAGTGAAAGTAGCCTAACCTAGGCCTATATGCGCTCTGTGTCTGTGCACGTCCACAATTGATTACGTTCCTCAAATTGAGAACACATTAATCCCATGGTATTTTTTGCCCTAAAATGCATGAAACATGCAAGTTCAAAATCCCGCCGGTAGCCACGTTACATCTCCGTTTCATATTTGCCTAGGCTACTAGTCTACAATAAATGAATTGAACGAACTAAATTGACAACAGGTAAATCTACTGATTCGGTCATTGAGACTCTATGAATACAGTACAACAAACTTTCTGTCTTTCTGAAGTTTATTTTTGTATTCCGGGGTACAGTAGCCTAATTGCCTAATGTCTTAACAACAGTTTTTCTTAAGGCTTGCTGTTAAAACTGACTGCGCCGCTCCTCCTTTCCTGCCAAGTTTATGACGTAAACCGCTACATCGGCTCGTGTGGGAAATCAGATTATCTGTCAATATAGTGCTTTGAAAATAAGCGATATTTGCTTAGTAATAGTAGCCTACATTTTGCAACATTTATAGAGAAACCGAGGAGAAGTTAAATAAGAATCGTTGGAAAGAGAAAACACATACAAAAAAAAAATTCGGGGCTTTTGAAAAAAGATTCGGGGCTTGAGCCCCCGAAGCCACCCCCCTCGCTCCGCCAATGATGCTGAATGTCCTACAGGGTTTGGCAGTCAGAGTGCTTACCACTGGCCTGCTTAAGATTCACTCTGGCCTCCATCGCAATGTCACTAGCCAGGACTATAGTTATTTCCAACACTATATAGAAATGCACTGTCATAATCTATGTGTTTAGGGCCTTTTGATTAAATGTTATTTTGCTCATTGAGAACAATGTAATGGTTGGTGGAGTAACAGCCTTTGCCTTAAAAAGTCAAAGAAGATACAACTGTGCACAAATATCATTGTTGTCAAGACATCATCCATTTTTGCTTCCATGTCCTTCCACCCCAGGTTCAAACGTAATCCACATCCATGACGCCAATTATGGCCGGACTGATGGAACCACCTGCTCTGCTGGACGACCTGCACATCAGCTCAGCAACACCAACTGCTATGCTCCCACAACACTCCCCATAATAATGAAAAGGTCAGTACATAGGTCTTAGCAAAACATACAAGTTCTGCTGTGTAAAGGGCTTTCTGTGTATCCATTTCTACTCTATATACTACTAAGTATTTCTGATATGTTGCTGATTGGATCATAAACGGTCACAGCAACGAAGAGGAATGACTGATTCTTTTTTTATTATTGATTTTAAATCTAATTTTTGGATAACACTCTTATCTATACATTACGGTAATAGTGCTGGTTGTTATGGTTGTGGTATTACGGTTTCTCATACCTGCATGTATACCATGTAAGCCAGTTAATGTATGCATTGATGGAGATGGATGAATAGAGCCCTGCATGTATGGAATAAACTATTTAAAACAGACGCTTCACTTATACTTTCACCTCAAGTTAAGCCTGTGCAAGTCAGTTAACTTAACAATTGTGTTACACGTTCCAAATGTAAAGCACTTTGAGCTGCATTCTGTGTATGAAAGGTGCTATACAAATAAAGCTTTTCTTCTTATTATTATTATTATTAGTAGTAGTAGTAGTACCTGCTAAGTAGGGAAGGCAGGATACCATAAGTGCTGTGTAAAACAGCATCTTTTTCAATCCTTGCCCTTGACCAATACCGTCTTTGAATGAACGGGGTGTTTTGTCAGAAATCTATGCAGCCCTTTTCTCTTTCTCCTAGTTGTGAAGGAAGAAGCACATGTGCAGTGCAAGCATCCCACCACATCTTCACTGATCCGTGTTTTGGCATCTACAAATACCTGCAAATCTCCTACAGCTGTGTACCTCCTCCAAATATTAAACGTGAGCATCTCATCACCATCCTGTTCAGTGTAACACAGATGACGAGTAGTTTTGCCAATGACATCTGGAGTTAACGAGTCCTGTCCTTTCTTTCAGATACCAGCCAAACGTGTGAAAGCCTTCATGGCAACCTGGACTGTGGTTTGTATTCCTCAGATGCTTTCCTACAACACCTTCTTATATGCTTCACATGCAGAGCAGGGGCGGAGCCAGACATTTGAAACATTGGGTGCTTAGCCCAGTGTCACACACAGGAAGGCTAGGGGGGTCCGGGGGCATGCTCCCCCGGCAGAAATTTTTGAAAAATAACCCCTTAAATTAGCCTGGCTAACGTCAGACCTCATCTCATTGAGATGGGGTCTGGGAACTAGGCATTCATTTTCTCATATTTCGAACGTGGTTTACGAATGCCCAGAGCCGTTTATTGGGCGCTACGAATGTCTATCAAATGCGTCTGTACGTAGCTCATAACGGCTTTGGTGTGTCGTCATCGTCTTGCTGCCCTCCCTCCGTTCTGTGATTGGTCCCCTAACTGAGGCGAAAATCTGGTCCATGGTATCCAGGCTGCCTAGCAGCGTGAATAAAATCGTGCGCGTAAGGCAGCATGGGAAAACCCAGGCTTCCCTTAAATAATGACTTCTAGTGAATTCTGTGTAAACTAATGGACACATTGAGACTTTAAAAATGTGAGCCTCAAGGTATATCTGACTGGCACTTTGGGTGTTTCAAGAGGGGTCTATAGGCATAGCCTATCTGATCAGCATGCACTTAGTAAATTAAGCGTTTTTTATGAGTTATGGTTTGTATATTATAGGCTAGTATACTATGTTGAGATAACCCTGATGGGATGCTACTTTGTCTCAATACATTTTTACTTTGAACTCTGGCAAAAGTAGCCTAATGGTCAGGTTTAGCACAGCCCCACACATTGTGAACCCACTTATTATAATGTTCAGTGGAACACAAAGCTAAATTTAATCCAGGTCTTAAAATTCATTTTTCAAAATGGGGGGGAATTCCCCTCTTCAGTGCTGTACATACAGTGGGCATCGCTTTCAAATGACCACTTCAGTCGCGCATTACGAGGCGTGAAGCTGCGTGAAGCTTTAGTACCACTTTAAGCCACTGTGCGTCGCTCTGCCACTGTACATCGCTCTGCCTGCCGCCCCCCTTCTGAAAAAAAAGAAGGCTACCATTAAACATAATTGTTGCCGAGAGTAATCCCAGCCTACGAACTCAATAACAAAATAAATCATGCATAATTAAACATTACCTCGATTTAGGCTACTTGGGTATGGCTTAAGGCTTGACTACACAGTGGTAACGAAAATCGAAATCGAAATTTGCTGTCTACATTATTGTCAGTGTTGGGGGTAACGCAACTACGCAAATCAAAACAGTGTCTTGTGTGATGATTGAGCCAGTAGAGAAATAACTGTTCAGAATTAATCTGTAGCCTTGGGTAGGCTGCTGCAGAAAACAATGTTGTTGCCGATTTAATACTATCTGGCAATGTTTTTAACAGGCTACGCAATAGAGGCTTAGACAACTATGACCCACGTTTTGGTTTCGTAAATTAATTTGCCCTACTTCTTGACTGCAATGTAGTCAGTTGACTGCTTGACATGTCATTTTTATTTTTCTGTACAATAAACAAATACATCTGCTTTATGCCGCAGAATTACATTCATATTTGGCTGACTTCTGCAGACGCGCAAAAAAACACTGCCAGGCCATCCTTAAAAATATTTTCGTTTGCCGTAACCCGACCAACCCTTGGGGTATACTACGAAGCACGTTAGACATATCTAGGCTATGTAGACATATCGAGGCTTGACAAAGCCTTGACTCAGGGGTATACGTTAAGTGATACTACGATAGCAGTTATGTGATATATTTGTCGAACTAGGCATTCAGCTCAGATCTGTGCGCGTTCTCGGTGTTGGGATGACGTTGGCCAATCGTGAAACGTGGAGATGCACAAGACCGCCTATATTTAAAAACAATTACTTCCGCATTCATGAGCGATAGCTTAATCTACACTGCGGTCTTTTTTTGTGTCTAACCTATAACATCAAATAAATCAATTGTCATCAGTTGTTGTATGGTATGCACGTCCATAGTGGGATATTTGCACGCACCGCCCTATTAAAGCGCATTCGAGATCCAAAATGTTAGTAGAGGCGGAGCTCCATCTGTAAGATATATGACAGAATCCTACACGTGAGATAACTTTGTTTTTAAGACAATTGATTGGTCAGTGTGCGGTAGATTACACAATTTGAGCTATAACTTAGCACATAACCTCCTCCCGACCAGGTTTGGTTGACAGCATAAGATACCATGGTGATATAGCGACACTAAAACAGATCCACTTTCTTGTCACAGCATAGCCTGGCTTTGAGCGCAACATACCTCGCTAACCCACTAATCGAGATTCGTAGTACACGGGTCAATTTAGAACCGACCCAAATATTTATTTTTTTCCCCTTTTAGTCCGACCGACTTGCCGGTTGTAAACTTGCGTTAAGACCGACCGATTTTTTTTTACTCTAAACAACCAATACAAATAAAATACTATTTATTTTAGTAGGCCTAAGTATTGTGAATATAAATTGCCTAATATTCGACCATTATTTTGTGTAAATGGGCTATGCATTGGGTTAGACACCAGGGGCCATATTCACAAAGCCTTTTATCTTACCACTAGGAGTAGGCTACTCCTAAATAGCAATAAAAGATTTTAGCTAGGAGTTTCTCTTATTAACTCATTGAGTGCCACGCGTTGAGTGCCAAAAACGTAATATTACGTTTTTAGCTTTTTTTTTAAATTACGAAACTAGACACTCTAGCACACCTAATATGTGATTTTGGGAACTCTGTGATGAATGGAAATGAAATATATGACGATCGTGAAACTCATGAAAACGCACAATCTGGACATTTTATCTGGACATTTTATCATAACTCGCGTTGCCGCTTTCGGTCGAATCAGTGACGCATGCACGTCAGGTCAAAACCAGGCCATTTTCGTGGGTCTATCACTAGGTGGCAGTCTTGCCAGGTCTCGTTGATCACTTCCCGGAAGGTTTACACAAGTAAGTAACAGGCAACACTTCATATTTCATGAAAGACGTTATATCTCCATTTCTAGAAAAAAACAGAGATTGTGATGAAAACTAGCCACTGTTTAGCTTGGGATTTCTCAGGAACAGAGGCGTGTAGAAATACACGGTTTGCACCCACCGAGAGCTTAAAGTCTCACCTTTCAAACGAGCCATTGTATGTGTTCATAGCTATAACACAGAATATGCTGTGGCTGTACAAAAATCATCAACAATGGTCTAGATTGCTGGCACTCTAGGACAAAGCTCCCGAAAACAGCTTGGCATTCAATGAGTTAATCACATATGATTATTTGTGAAATTGTGCAAACAGGCGCAACACATTTGAAAAGGAAGGACTGGTAGCATGCAAGCTCACAGGAAAGATTGATTTAAGAACGTTATCACAGTGTGTGGCTGTGGCGCAAAGCAGCGCGGGCGGAAGACAACGACAATTGGCAGGGGAGGGTCATGTCTTTTTTAACAATTCTGTCGGAGGGTCATTGAACAATTTCTAGCAGGCAAGGGAGGGTCATGCAACTTTTGACTGAAGCACTCAAAATTCCTCCGGTGGCCATTTCAATAAATAACGAACAGTCCCTAGATTGCTGCTGGGCTATATGTCTTGGTTAATGTCTGTTAACAACTCATTGCCGTCAAACACATAGCCTATCTTGTGGTTGCATCCATTACAAACAAAAATGCAATGTGAACGTCTGGGATTGGGAAGAGCACTAAATGCTCTACTGAATAAGCACAAAGTCAAACCTTTAAATGAAAAACACTCTTTAATAATCAAAAAAATAAACCGCTAATGAAGTAAACTTGTGACCATCAAAAATCATTTATCGCCTGTAACTCCGTGATAACAGGACGTAACAGGAAGGCATTTGGCTGAGATGTCTGTCTATCATCGTTGCACTCAGAGAAACCACAATGTTTAATTTGTCCTGCGTTTCTTGTACGGCAGCAAACTGGATTCACTCGCAGTTAACCAAATATTTCTTTATTAGGGCAGGGCAGGCATATTTCTGGCTATTAAATTATTTCTATCTGCTAAAGTCTGTAGTAAAGTCTGTGTAGGGTTTTCCAGGCTCCATTTCTTTTTACGAGACACCCTGCTCACTTGAGACATCTACCGGTTGTTTGGGTTGTTGCAGCGTCACTGGAAAAATACAAATTAAAGTCGCGTGATCCCACGCGCGGATCGCGAGTGAAGCTGGCCAAGTCGAAGCACTGCCCACTGTAGGGGGACTAATTTGCTGGGACTCAGTTGGGGGGGGGGGTGGTATATTTTACAAACTGAAATCACATTTTCCTTATAGGCCTACAGGCGTCAATGAGAGAACACTTACACTTACATGATTTTGGATTCGATTTTCTAACTGGTCTAAGTCTTTGTGACAACATGTCATGATACATTTGATAATGAGATAGATAGATAGATACTTTATTGATCCCCAGGGGAAATTCAAGAAGCATCGTTTACGTAATGAATGCGCACTCTAGAAAGTGAAAGTAGCATAACCTAGGCCTACTCTGTCGGCCTACTTTATCATTGTTTTGGTATGAAGCATCTTTTACGTAATGAATGTGCACTCTATAAAGTGAAAGTAGCCTAACCTAGGCCTATATGCGCTCTGTGTCTGAGCTAGTCTGTGCACATCCGCAATTGATTACGTTCCTCAAATTGAGAACACATTAATCCCATGGTATTTTTTGCCCTAAAATGCATGAAACATGCAAGTTCAAAATCCCGCCGGTAGCCACGTTACATCTCCGTTTCATATTTGCCTAGGCTACTAGTCTACAATAAATGAATTGAACGAACTCAATTGACAACAGGTAAATCTACTGATTCGGTCATTGAGACTCTATGAATACAGTACAACAAACTTTCTGTCTTTCTGAAGTTTATTTTTGTATTCCGGGGTACAGTAGCCTAATTGCCTAATGTCTTAACAACAGTTTTTCTTAAGGCTTTCTGTTAAAACTGACTGCGCCGCTCCTCCTTTCCTGCCAAGTTTATGACGTAAACCGCTACATCGGCTCGTGTGGGAAATCAGATTATCTGTCAATATAGTGCTTTGAAAATAAGCGATATTTGCTTAGTAATAGTAGCCTACATTTTGCAACATTTATAGAGAAACCGAGGAGAAGTTAAATAAGAATCGTTGGAAAGTGAAAACACATACAAAAAAAAAATTCGGGGCTTTTGAAAAAAGATTCGGGGCTTGAGCCCCCGAAGCCACCCCCCTCGCTCCGCCAATGATGCTGAATGTCCTACAGGGTTTGGCAGTCAGAGTGCTTACCACTGGCCTGCTTAAGATTCACTCTGGCCTCCATCGCAATGTCACTAGCCAGGACTATAGTTATTTCCAACACTATATAGAAATGCACTGTCATAATCTATGTGTTTAGGGCCTTTTGATTAAATGTTATTTTGCTCATTGAGAACAATGTAATGGTTGGTGGAGTAACAGCCTTTGCCTTAAAAAGTCAAAGAAGATACAACTGTGCACAAATATCATTGTTGTCAAGACATCATCCATTTTTGCTTCCATGTCCTTCCACCCCAGGTTCAAACGTAATCCACATCCATGACGCCAATTATGGCCGGACTGATGAAACCACCTGCTCTGCTGGACGACCTGCACATCAGCTCAGCAACACCAACTGCTATGCTCCCACAACACTCCCCATAATAATGAAAAGGTCAGTACATAGGTCTTAGCAAAACATACAAGTTCTGCTGTGTAAAGGGCTTTCTGTGTATCCATTTCTACTCTATATACTACTAAGTATTTCTGATATGTTGCTGATTGGATCATAAACGGTCACAGCAACGAAGAGGAATGACTGATTCTTTTTTTATTATTGATTTTAAATCTAATTTTTGGATAACACTCTTATCTATACATTACGGTAATAGTGCTGGTTGTTATGGTTGTGGTATTACGGTTTCTCATACCTGCATGTATACCATGTAAGCCAGTTAATGTATGCATTGATGGAGATGGATGAATAGAGCCCTGCATGTATGGAATAAACTATTTAAAACAGACGCTTCACTTATACTTTCACGTCAAGTTAAGCCTGTGCAAGTCAGTTAACTTAACAATTGTGTTACACGTTCCAAATGTAAAGCACTTTGAGCTGCATTCTGTGTATGAAAGGTGCTATACAAATAAAGCTTTTCTTATTATTATTATTATTATTATTAGTAGTAGTAGTAGTACCTGCTAAGTAGGGAAGGCAGGATACCATAAGTGCTGTGTAAAACAGCATCTTTTTCAATCCTTGCCCTTGACCAATACCGTCTTTGAATGAACGGGGTGTTTTGTCAGAAATCTATGCAGCCCTTTTCTCTTTCTCCTAGTTGTGAAGGAAGAAACACATGTGCAGTGCAAGCATCCCACCACATCTTCACTGATCCGTGTTTTGGCATCTACAAATACCTGCAAATCTCCTACAGCTGTGTACCTCCTCCAAATATTAAACGTGAGCATCTCATCACCATCCTGTTCAGTGTAACACAGATGACGAGTAGTTTTGCCAATGACATCTGGAGTTAACGAGTCCTGTCCTTTTTTTCAGGTACCAGCCAAACGTGTGAAAGCCTTCATGGCAACCTGGACTGTGGTTTGTATTCCTCAGATGCTTTCCTACAACACCTTCTTATATGCTTCACATGCAGAGCAGGGACGGAGCCAGACATTTGAAACATTGGGGGCTTAGCCCAGTGTCACACACAGGAAGGCTAGGGGGATCCAGGGGCATGCTCCCCCGGCAGAAATTTTTGAAAAATAACCCCTTAAATAATGACTTCTAGTGAATTCTGTATAAACTAATGGACACATTGAGACTTTAAAAATGTGAGCCTCAAGGTATATCTTACTGACACTTTGGGTCTTTAAAGAAAGGTCTATAGGCATAGACTATCTGATCAGCATGCACTTAGTAAATTAAACATTTTTTATGAGTTATGGTTTGTATATTATAGGCTAGTATACTATGTTGAGATAACCCTGATGGGATGCTACCTTGTCTCAATACATTTTTACTTTGAACTCTGGCCAAAGTAGCCTTATGGTCAGGTTTAGCACAGCCCCACACATTATGAACCCACTTATTATAATGTTCAGTGGAACACAAAGCTAAATTGAATCCAGGGCTTAAAATTCATTTTTCAAAATGGGGGGAATTCCCCCCTTCAGTGCTTTACATAGGGGGACTAATTCAGTTGGGGGGGGGTACATTTTACAAACTGAAATCGCATTTTCCATAGAACTACAGGTGTCAATGAGAGAACACTTACACTTATATGATTTTGGTTTCGATTTTCTAACTGGTGTAAGTCTTTGTGACAACATGTCATGATACATTTGATAATGTTTGATCGTTGTTTTGGTATGAAGCATCTTTTACGTAATGAATGCGCATTCTAGAAAGTGAAAGTAGCCTAACCTAGGCCTACTATGTCGGCCTACTATATCGTTGTTTTGGTATGAAGCATCTTTTACGTAATGAATGTGCACTCTATAAAGTGAAAGTAGCCTAACCTAGGCCTATATGCGCTCTGTGTCTGTGCACGTCCGCAATTGATTACGTTCCTCAAATTGAGAACACATTAATCCCATGGTATTTTTTGCCCTAAAATGCATGAAACATGCAAGTTCAAAATCCCGCCGGTAGCCACGTTACATCTCCGTTTCATATTTGCCTAGGCTACTAGTCTACAATAAATGAATTGAACGAACTAAATTGACAACAGGTAAATCTACTGATTCGGTCATTGAGACTCTATGAATACAGTACAACAAACTTTCTGTCTTTCTGAAGTTTATTTTTGTATTCCGGGGTACAGTAGCCTAATTGCCTAATGTCTTAACAACAGTTTTTCTTAAGGCTTGCTGTTAAAACTGACTGCGCCGCTCCTCCTTTCCTGCCAAGTTTATGACGTAAACCGCTACATCGGCTCGTGTGGGAAATCAGATTATCTGTCAATATAGTGCTTTGAAAATAAGCGATATTTGCTTAGTAATAGTAGCCTACATTTTGCAACATTTATAGAGAAACCGAGGAGAAGTTAAATAAGAATCGTTGGAAAGTGAAAACACATACAAAAAAAAAATTCGGGGCTTTTGAAAAAAGATTCGGGGCTTGAGCCCCCGAAGCCACCCCCCTCGCTCCGCCAATGATGCTGAATGTCCTACAGGGTTTGGCAGTCAGAGTGCTTACCACTGGCCTGCTTAAGATTCACTCTGGCCTCCATCGCAATGTCACTAGCCAGGACTATAGTTATTTCCAACACTATATAGAAATGCACTGTCATAATCTATGTGTTTAGGGCCTTTTGATTAAATGTTCTTTTGCTCATTGAGAACAATGTAATGGTTGGTGGAGTAACAGCCTTTGCCTTAAAGTCAAAGAAGATACAACTGTGCACAAATATCATTGTTGTCAAGACATCATCCATTTTTGCTTCCATGTCCTTCCACCCCAGGTTCAAACGTAATCCACATCCATGACGCCAATTATGGCCGGACTGATGAAACCACCTGCTCTGCTGGACGACCTGCACATCAGCTCAGCAACACCAACTGCTATGCTCCCACAACACTCCCCATAATAAGGGAAAGGTCAGTACATAGGTCTTAGCAAAACATACAAGTTCTGCTGTGTAAAGGGCTTTCTGTGTATCCATTTCTACTCTATATACTACTAAGTATTTCTGATATGTTGCTGATTGGATCATAAACGGTCACAGCAATGAAGAGGAATGACTGATTCTTTTTTATTATTGATTTTAAATCTAATTTTTGGATAACACTCTTATCTATACATTACGGTAATAGTGTTGGTTGTTATGGTTGTGGTATTACGGTTTCTCATACCTGCATGTATACCATGTAAGCCAGTTAATGTATGCATTGATGGAGATGGATGAATAGAGCCCTGCATGTATGGAATAAACTATTTAAAACAGACGCTTCACTTATACTTTCACCTCAAGTTAAGCCTGTGCAAGTCAGTTAACTTAACAATTGTGTTACACGTTCCAAATGTAAAGCACTTTGAGCTGCATTCTGTGTATGAAAGGTGCTATACAAATAAAGCTTTTCTTCTTCTTATTATTATTATTAGTAGTAGTAGTAGTACCTGCTAAGTAGGGAAGGCAGGATACCATAAGTGCTGTGTAAAACAGCATCTTTTCCAATCCTTGCCTTTGACCAATACCCTCTTTGAATGAACGGAGTGTTTTGTCAGAAATCCATGCAGCCCTTTTCTCTTTCTCCTAGTTGTGAAGGAAGAAGCACATGTGCAGTGCAAGCATCCCACCACATCTTCACTGATCCGTGTTTTGGCATCTACAAATACCTGCAAATCTCCTACAGCTGTGTACCTCCTCCAAGTATTAAACGTGAGCATCTCATCACCATCCTGTTCAGTGTAACACAGATGACGAGTAGTTTTGCCAATGACATCTGGAGTTAACGAGTCCTGTCCTTTCTTTCAGGTACCAGCCAAACATGTGAAAGCCTTCATGGCAACCTGGACTGTGGTTTGTATTCCTCAGATGCTTTCCTACAACACCTTCTTATATGCTTCACATGCTTGCAGAGTGTCCTACAGGGTTTGGCAGTCAGAGTGCTTACCACTGGCCTGCTTAAGATTCACTCTGGCCTCCATCGCAATGTCACTAGCCAGGACTATAGTTATTTCCAACACTATATAGAAATGCACTGTCATAATCTATGTGTTTAGGGCCTTTTGATTAAATGTTCTTTTGCTCATTGAGAACAATGTAATGGTTGGTGGAGTAACAGCCTTTGCCTTAAAGTCAAAGAAGATACAACTGTGCACAAATATCATTGTTGTCAAGACATCATCCATTTTTGCTTCCATGTCCTTCCACCCCAGGTTCAAACGTAATCCACATCCATGACGCCAATTATGGCCGGACTGATGAAACCACCTGCTCTGCTGGACGACCTGCACATCAGCTCAGCAACACCAACTGCTATGCTCCCACAACACTCCCCATAATAATGAAAAGGTCAGTACATAGGTCTTAGCAAAACATACAAGTTCTGCTGTGTAAAGGGCTTTCTGTGTATCCATCCCCTGCTAAGTAGTGAAAGCAGGATGTAATGTCTGCTGAAAGTGTAAAACAGCATCTTTTCCTTTTCCCGTTCTTGCCTTTGAAATGTGTAATGGATAATGGATGACACAGTGTTCGGTTCCCAGAAATGAATGCATGTTTGAGGTAGTAATACGGCCCCAACGCGGTAGCGGAGGGGTGTTTACTCCTCCTAAGTGTCACTTTCCAGAGCACGTATATCTCTGCCACTACACATGGTTTGAGTCACCCACAGTCTGTTTAGTGTGACGAAAGCATTTTCAAGCCTCTGATTGGCTGAATCAGATTTCAAATGCATTTAAGGTGAAGAAACCTCCTCAGGCAGCAACAGATAGCTTAGCCTATAGTGTGGGCTAATAATCACCACCCCACTCCGATGGTAGACCACAAGCGAGCAAACGTTACATTTAAAAACACATTGAGCAATCATACACATTACAGCAAGCCACTCATGATCTTGACTTACGCTGAAGGACAATAAATGAAAGCAGAGACTCTTCACTTTAGCCACAGGCATGAGCCTGCACAACAAAACGTTATGTTCTGTTTGCCAGTGGCACAACAATCAACCAGGCTTATCGGCTAACTAACAGCACAAACGTAGGCTACTGATAAAAAAACATTGCTTTATGTGGTCCACTGAAACTAACATCCATCTTCAGTAAGGATTAATGTATGTAGGCTGAGCTACACACGATGACTAGAAACTTGTGCAAGTTCATAGTTCGCCATTTCAATTTTGAACTAGTTCAAAGTTCAGTTCATTTCATTTGTTTTAGGTGAGAGGAATGAAAGACTACACTTGTTTTCTATGAACTATGACGTCTATCTGTGACTATGACATCTATCACTACCTTCTAGCCTAAAATTGTTCACTATACAATTACGGAACTAACTGGTCAGACTATTTGTTTTTTTCAGTAGATAGATATAAGATACTGCTGCTGCTTTACTGTTGGGATCTTTGGAAGATAATGCACAACATTCCTGTAAATAAGAATAAACAGATCTTTGGAAGATAATGCACAACATTCCTGTAAATAAGAATAAACAGATCTTTGGAAGATAATGCACAACATTCCTGTAAATAAGAATAAACAGATCTTTGGAAGATAATGCACAAAAATCCTGTAAATATGAATAAACAGATCTTTGGAAGATAATGCACAACATTCCTGTAAATAAGAATAAACAGATCTTTGGAAGATAATGCACAACATTCCTGTAAATAAGAATGAACAGAGGCATCTGATGTGCTCACTGCATCTGCAGAAGAGATGGAAATTAAATATTTTGTCCACCTGCCACCGTATGAAAATTTCATCATTTCATCATTCATCAAATCTAGGCTATATTTAATGTTTAACATTTATTTTCTACTTGGCCTGTTATGAAATCATGCATTGAACAATTTAAGCACAGTTTTTCAAAACTGAAATGCATGAATGCTGACGTCAACATCAGAGACCATCTAGAAGTTTGCTACAATTTCAAAACCGGATTACTATACGGTTTGTCATGTGTTGAGTGAGTAATTCATGAAATATTCCACCAAGACAAATGGGTGTGGTGATGGGTGCAGAGCTGCATGCAGAATGATTACATTTCCTGCCAGCTGGCAGTGGTGAGATACATGCCAAAATATAAGAATTTTTATAATACACTTTTTGTATTTTTAAAAATCTAAATTAAATCAATGCAAGTATTAATACATAAAATGGCAGATTTGGGTACCCTAGACTCTGCTGAAAAAAACACTGTATAGCATGTGTGTATGGCACTTACTATACTGTTTTGATCTCGTGAGGGAAATTTGGTCTCTGCATTTATCCCAAACCGTGAATTAGTGAGACACACTCAGCACACACAGTGAGGTGAAGCACACAATAATCCCGGCGCAGTGAGCTGCCTGCACACAATAATCCCGGTGTAGTGAGCTGCCTGCAACAACAGCGGCACTCGGGGAGCAATGAGGGGTTAGGTGCCTTCCTCAAGGGCACTTCAGCTGTGCCTACTCGTCGGGGTTCGAACCGGCAACCCACCGGTTACAAGTCCGAAGCGCTAACCAGTAGGTCATGGCTGCCCTCAGTGGCGGAGCTAGGGGGTGGCTTAGCGGGCTTAAGCCCCGAATCTTTTTTCAAAAGCCCCGAATCTTTTTTTTTAGTGTTTTAAATTCCCGGCAACTCTTATTTCCAATATAACTTCCCCTCGGTTTCTCTATAAATCTCACAAAATGCTCTATTACTGAGGAAATATATCCCTTATTTTCAAAGCCCAATATTGAAAAATAATTTGACTTGCTACACGATCTATGCCAGGTCTCTGGGCTATCCGCTATGGTGATTTCAATGGTTAGATTGATTTGTTTAGATCCAGTGAAAATGCTGCCTTGACAACGCTACGCCATGTCTGTCACTTTTACAGTCTGTGATAAAACACTTTGTGTACATGTTGTTGAAACGTTATGGATATTAGAAAGTTTTTCAAAAGACCACCCAGCTCCGTTCAAGCAACAGCATCGCCCAGTGAACTGACGGATGGTGTTGTTTCAGGTTGGTGATTTCACGTTAAGAGCTCAGTTAGGCAGGCTAACGTTAGGCTACTTGGCTAGCTCCCTAAATAAATGCTTAATGTTAACGTTAAATGTCCTCGTTAGTCGGCGGAAAAGGCAAATTCAATACTCTCATAGGCTAGCTAAGCCTACTGCAGAATAAGAAATTCCAGCTCCCAAAACAAAGTGATCCTTGTCTTGTAATAAATTAGGCTACACTGTTTTGAAATGTCAGAAAAACCCATTAACAGTTATCTGCCCATGTCAACTTTTCAGTGTCATATGTTGCACAAAAGAATGTTAACTGTAAGCCTACCTTAAAACCTTGTTGATATCCTATCCACCACAGATCTTATAATCCAAGAGTCCACATAAATATAAAAGTCATGTTATGTTGTTTTGGCTGCCTAACTAATTATTAACTAAAAAAAAAAAACATTACAATGATATATTGAGAGGAAAGGGCCCTTTCCATAAGTGTGTTAATCAAGCACCATGCAGTCTGCATTCATAATCTAGGTGCTTGATTTTATGCACCTGTGTAAAGGGACCTGATGAAACCTATAAATAATATTGCTAAATTACAAAATTAATATAATTTAGAAACGCCTATGTCAAGATGATAATGCATTCCTTGTATCATGATGACTGGCCATACTGTAATTATATCATATTATGTATATTATAGTATAAGATATTCTATATATTTGTCACACAGATGAGATCAGGGAAGAGGAAGAAGGAGAATAGCAATAATAAACAATAATGTCATATCAAACAATAGCCTAATGAAAATAAACAAATACTATAATGTACAAACCATAAGAAACACTTAATTAACTAAGTACATGCTAAACAGATATGAACAGATATTGCCTCTTGAAAGACCCAAAACTATAATTTTACACAGTGTGCCAGTCAGATACCTTGAATCTGTTGAATGTTAGTTTCACATTTTTTAAGTCTCAATGTGTCCATTAGTTTACACAAAATTCACTAAAAGTCATTATTTAAGGGGTTATTTAAAAAAAAATGAAATGGGCTAAGCCCCGAATGTTTACAATGTCTGGCTCCGCCCCTGGCTGCCCTTACCATGACTAGGATAAATTTTAAGGTAAGGTAGTGAAAATGCCCTTTAAAAAGTTTAGGGTTCTAAGGGTTAACAAAACTAAAAGCCAAAACCAAGGCAAAAGAATGTCTGTCAGATTGTTATTTTAAAACTGTAATGCAACATGACAGTAAATTTAACCTTCACCAAAAATGTATTTCATCTTTGAGTAAATGGGGTGTTTTGTCAGAAATCTATACAGCCCTTTTGTCTTTCTCCTACTGTAGTTGTGAAGGAAGAAGCACATGTGCAGTGCAAGCATCCCACCTGATCTTCACTGATCCATGTGTTGGCATCTACAAATACCTGCAAATCTCCTACAGCTGTGTACCTCCAGGTAAGGACGGGAGCATGTCATCAAAGTTTAAATTTAGATCTTCCATAGTGAGTACAATGTGTAGCCCCCCTGAAAAATGTTGTGTTTGAAAATATGAGCTCACCTCTACAGCCCCCAGACCCCTCGGTGCTTACAATGTTAGGGTCCCCAGACCTTTTGGTATTAAAATGTAAGGGACCGTTCGGTATTTATGGAATGGACCACCGGAGGAAAATAGGGGAGGGTCATGTCTTTTTATTCTTTGTTGAGGGGAGGGTCACCCATTTTTTTCATTCTAGGAGGGAGGGTCACCCAACTTTTGTATTCATGAAAACAGCAATATTTGGGCCGTCGCCCATGGCCTCGCGTCTGATGGGCCTCGCACCTGGCCAAAGATGACACTAAGCATTTATTCTTTATTGACGCCTATTGTAGCCTAAGCAAAAAGCTTAACGTGGCTTATATGTCCTAAAACAACAATCAGTGATCATCAAATTTCTCTCATATTGTTCCTCATATCTTTAGGTTACCTGCACGTGACAGCATGTTTCTTCAATCTCCTTCACTGACACATATGGAGGGCTTAACGTCCCAAACGACCCAGACGTCCCAGACGATCAATGATCATCAAATTTCTTTCTCATATTTCTCCTCATAACCATCTATAAAAATCTATCCCGAAGTTTTTTTTGTCTTTTGGAGCACGTCCGAATCCCAGGACATAACGCACTGTAGGCTACCTCATAATAGGCTCGAGATATGATTCAGAAGGGGACAGATAGGCCTAGGCTACTGCACTTAAAACTTGAACCTTCCCGAACTTTTAAATTTCGATCAGTGACTGGCATCGGGTGAACGAAGCTTTTCGAAGTTGAACAGGCTATTAAAAACTATTTGCGCACCTCCATGTCACAGGAGAGACTAGTGGGCTCGCCCTTCTATGAATTCAAAAAGACGTTAGGCCAGCTTGCAGGTATAGCCTATGATTTCATGGCTGAGTTTGCGGCAAAATAAGCAAGAAAATGTTTTTTATTCTGAGTCAGGATATGGCGAGTCAATGTAATTTTTTTGTCCAATGTTAGCCTACAGACCAGTTTCCATAGTGCACATCTTATCAATAGTTTGAATGTCGAGTGTGTTTCTGCTCATTAACAAATAGCGTTCAGCACAATGATTCATGCCCAATTAATTCCCCCTTTTAAAGTGCTTTTTTACACTAGTTTGGTTTTGTGATGTAGCCTATGATAAACGGCTTATGGCCAAATAGCCTATGTGACTCAGCTAATGTTAGGCTATACAATTCCCCCTCTTAGACAAGCTGGTGTAGCCTATAAAATGCACCGACAGGTAGGCTACGTGTTGTAGGCTATCGCATGATTTCATGCAAGTGAAAAGGGCCTCGCACCTGTCATGTTCGCAACGGCCCTGCAGCTCCTCCTAAGACAGCGGGAAAAAAGTTCAAATAATAAACCCGGAAAAAGTTGACAGGTATGTTTCGGTCCCGGGGATTATTTGTGAAATTGTGAAAACGACAGCCTTTCCAAGGCATTTCAAGGAAGGAGTGGTAGCATGCAAGCTCAGGGTCATGCATTTTTTCTCAATCACTTTGGAGGGTCATAGAAAAAAACTTGCTGGCGAGGGAGGGTCACGTCTTTTTTGACTAACGCTCCCAAAACTCCTCCGGTGGCCCCTTAAATAAATAACAAACAGTCCCTAAGAAGAGTGAAATGCAATTTGCAGTAAAAAAGTTCAAATAGCCTATTTGATAAACCCGGAAAAAGTTGACAGGTATGTTTCGGTCCCGCTGAAGTGATTATTTGTGAAATTGTGCAAACGACAGCCTTTTCAAGGCATTTCAAGGGAGGAGTGGTAGCATGCAAGCTCCCTAATTGACCCAGTACGGAAGGCATCAATAAATTGTTGGGGAGGGTCATGCATTTTTTCTCAATCACTTTAGAGGGTCATAGAAAAATTTCTTGCTGGCGAGGGAGGGTCACTTCTTTTTTGACTAACGCTCCCAAAACTCTTCCGGTGGCCCCTTATATAAATAACGAACAGTCCCTAAGCACACCAGGGTCCCAGACCCCTCAGCCCTAAAACATAAGCTGACCACTTGGGGCTTAAAGCATGATCTGACTACTAAAGACTTTCAGATTCTACAGTGTAAAGCCAAGTTTCTATATGTAAATGGGTATGTCCTTTTCGTCCATTGTGGACCTGGAGTTTGTTTTTAGTTTTATACTAGAAATGTGTTGCAATACTTTCAAAATGTGACTATGGGTCCCCTAGCCTCGTGATACCATCCTGATCTCGCGAGCTTCAGATTTCCACTCGCAGACCAGTCTGGCATCTCTCCGATAGAGAACATTTGGAGCAGTTCGCCAAACGAACGTCCAATCAGCGTTTGTTTTGAGGCGGGTTTAGGTGTGGTGTTCAATCTAAACAACATGGCGACCTCAATCTAAACAACATGGCGACTTCCACTGATGAGATGAGCATAGCATTGTGAATTACCTCAGCCAAATTGACCATATTTACCTTTACTTATAATTTTTAAATAAGCATATCAAGATGATTAGTGTGATTTTGGTCTTACTACCCTTAGTTGCCCTCAATTTTTAAAAAAAAATAATAATAATGGCAACTCTTTGGAATTTTCACTTCCTCCCGTAATTTCTTCACAACAAACGCCTAAAAACACCACAACTTCCATCACAATGTTTTACAAAAAATCAGGCATTTTAGGGCCCAACAATCTCAAAAAAGACCCGCAAAATCCTGGAGGGACTGGCTATGTATATCTCACTCTACATTTTCATTTACCGACCACAGAACAAGGGGGAAAGCAAGACGATGATGAGCTATGCACAAACGCATTTGAAAGACATCCGTGGCACCCAATAAACGGATCTGGGCATTTTTTTCAAATACGAGAAAATTAACGTTTGGTTCCCAGACCACGTCTCATTGAGAAGTGGTGGCGCTAGCCAGGCTATTTATTGGGTGCCACGGATGTCTATCAAATGCGTTTGTGCATAGCTCATCATCGTCTTGCTTTCCCCCTTGTTCTGTGATCGGTCCCCTATCTCAGGCGAAAATTTGCTCCATGGTCTCCAGGCTGCCTTAGCAGCGTGAATCAAATCGCGCGCAAGGTAGCATGGGAACACCCAGGCTACTAAATCAAGGTAACCAGTTGTTTCAAAATATTCAGATGAACAGTAAATCATGGCCTACTAAGTGAAAACAACGTCATGTCCTGAAAGTTTTGTAGTTGTTGGTAGTGTGGTGGAGAGCGAGGCAGTCTCGCATGGTGATACTTTTGCTTAGGAGGGTTCGAATCCAGCGCGACACAGAGAATCGAAATTAGGTTACTTTAAAAACATTTTTCCCGCTGGAAAATGTTATAGTAATGCAGTGCTCAGGTATTCAGTTCAGTTCAGTGCAGTTTTTATTGAGGTGCGACATCCAAAGGCCAGTAAAATGTTTATGAATATGTAGCGAATCTGTCGACGTGGGTAGCAGTCAGTTGCTGTTGATAGGTATACATGACATCTGGACAGGCTCGGAAACAGCTCGGAAACCAGTAGGTGGAAAAACCAGAAGGGGCACAACACCGGCACTAACCTCCGAGCGTGGTAAACAAAATCGGATTTTTCAGGCAGTAAAAGCCCCAATAACCAAACCAGATTTTGTTCAAATCTACACACCTATGGCTACTGAAAAATGTAAGGTTCGGGGGGAGCTTCCGGGTCACACTACAGATGGCTGCTTGATAGGCTACTTGTGCTCCCCGACGGTTTTGATCTAAAAACCCTGAAAACACTTTTGATTATACTAAAGTGAGATTTAGCGAACATGAGCAAAAACAGGGTTAACCCAAAAGGCAAGAAACTACAATCTGTGAATGAAGAAGAAATTAATCAAACCGAAGAATTGTCTCAAACACATTGCTAGCCGAGGCAACTCTGCATATAAAGTGAACCACCAAGATAAGTCCGGAGTAACCAGTTCAGAATTATGTAGCATTAACTAGCTGATCCGTTCTATGAGAAACGGGTTCAGATGAACAAAAAGTGAAACAGCCTATATTATTTTTACAATATAATGTTGTTATAATGTTGATCATATATGTTCATTTACATACAGCATATTTCTCTTCTGTTGTTTCCAGTGAAGGTGTGATGGGAAACAGAGATGTGAGGTCACAGCATCAAGCTCCACCTTCTCTCCCCCCCCCGTAACTGACACCGACACCTATAAGTACCTGGATTTGTCCTACAGCTGCAAGGCTTCCAGCTCTCCCTAAACCTGCTCCAGATTATTACAGCTCCCAGCTCTCCCTAAACCTGCTCCAGATTATTACAGCTCTCCCTAAACCTGCTCCAGATTATTACAGCTCCCAGCTCTCCCTAAACCTGCTCCAGATTATTACAGCTCCCAGCTCTCCCTAAACCTGCTCCAGATTATTACAGCTGCAAGATTACAGCTCTCCCTAAACCTGCTCCAGAACAAATCTTCTCACAGTGGTTCCTCAACGCCACTGTACCGATGGCAATCCAGCATAATGTTCTCTTACAAAGCAAATACCCTGATCTAAACCTGCTGGCTTGGGTGGATGAATGCTGTCAGTAGTCAATATAGTACTAATACAATAACATTTGATTCATAAACATTCAGTTTGATTTGTAATGAATTTAGTTTGATTTGTAATACATTCAGTTTGATTTGTAATGAATTCAGTTTGATTTGTAATACATTCAGTTTAATTTGTAATGAATTCAGTTTGATTTGTAATACATTCTGTTTGATTTATAAACATTCAGTTTGATTTGTAATGAATTCAGTTTGATTTGTAATGAATTTAGTTTGATTTGTAATACATTCAGTTTGATTTATAAACATTCTGTTTGATTTGTAATGAATTTAGTTTGATTTGTAATACATTCAGTTTGATTTGTAATACATTCCGTTTGGTTTGTAATACATTCTGTTTGATTTGTAATGAATTCAGTTTGATTTGTAATACATTCAGTTTGATTTATAAACATTCAGTTTGATTTGTAATGAATTCAGTTTGATTGGCAATGGATTTAGTTTGATTTGTAATACATTCAGTTTGATTTGTTATGAATTCAGTTTGATTTGTAATACATTCAGTTTGATTTGTAATGAATTCAGTTTGATTTGTAATACATTCTGTTTGATTTGTAATGAATTCAGTTTGATTTGTAGTACATTCTGTTTGATTTGTAATGAATTCAGTTTGATTTATAAACATTCTGTTTGATTTATGTAGGACCATTACGTTTTTTGTTTTCAATGTTCAGCTTTATAACACGAGCTTCTTTACATCATGCAGAATCAGACGTTCTCTTATGAATCAGATAGACTGATCAAACCTGCTGGGTGGCAATGTTTATTTGGAATTTGCAATTCAACTTATTCATACTTACTGGTGATGGAGGCACTTGTGGTTTGTAGTTCAACTTGAAGCATCTTTTCAGTTGAGTCCTTGGCAAACTCTGGAACCAAAAATCCTGTAATCAATCACAAAATAACATGTAATAAAGCATTCCGTTATATCCTGTAATCAATCACACACAAAAAAACATGTAATAATTCAGTTCTATTGCTGTGCTTTGGATTTTAGGAAATGATTTAGCCTCCCCCCTTTATTTATTTTATTTAAGGTTTATTTAGACATGGACAGTGCACATTAATGAACATAAAAATGTAAATGCGCCAGAATTAGCCAAAATGGCTATTTTGCATCTGTTGTCCATGGGCGGATGTTAACAGGCCAACAGACCCCTTCCCCCTCTTGGCAGTATTGCAAGAGTTTGGTTCTGCAGAGTTAACAGTGACAAGGTCATGACAATGCTCTTCTTTTGTTGTTTGTTTGCTATGTAGCCTGTAGTATCTGTGCATGAATAATAGCACACGGAGACACGGAGCCACGGTAAGTGCAGTTTACTTCGTAGTTCCGTTCTGATACAGAAATGCCCGATAGTGGCCAATACCATTACCGTATTTACTCTAGTACTGCCATCATTACCGTACACTGTATGAACTACTACACTCCTCCCCCCTAGATTGTAACCTATGACAACAAGACTAAATAACTGTACTGTTATCATTATAGTGCATGAAAATGCACTATACTGTTCTTCCAAAATTTCTTATTACAGTGCATGAAAATGCACTGTACTGTTATTCCAAGGCATTTTATTATTACAGTGCATGAAAATGCACTGTACTGTTATTCCAAGGCATTTTATTACAGTGCATGAAAATGCACTGTACTGTTCTTCCTAGGCTTCTTATTACAGTGCATGAAAATGCACTGTACTGTTCTTCCTAGGCTTCTTATTACAGTGCATGAAAATGCACTGTACTGTTCTTCCTAGGCTTCTTCTTATTACAGTGCATGAAAATGCACTGTACTGTTATTCCAAGGCATTTTATTATTATTATTATTACAGTGCATGAAAATGCACTGTACTGTTATTCCAAGGCATTTTATTATTATTACAGTGCATGAAAATGCACTGTACTGTTCTTCCTAGGCATTTTATTACAGTGCATGAAAATGCACTGTACTGTTCTTCCTAGGCTTCTTATTACAGTGCATGAAAATGCACTGTACTGTTATTCCAAGGCATTTTATTATTATTACAGTGCATGAAAATGCACTGTACTGTTCTTCCTAGGCTTCTTCTTATTACAGTGCATGAAAATGCACTGTACTGTTATTCCAAGGCATTTTATTACAGTGCATGAAAATGCACTGTACTGTTATTCCAAGGCATTTTATTATTATTACAGTGCATGAAAATGCACTGTACTGTTATTCCAAGGCATTTTATTATTATTACAGTGCATGAAAATGCACTGTACTGTTATTCCAAGGCATTTTATTATAGTGCATGAAAATGCACTATACTGTTCTTCCAAAATTTCTTATTACAGTGCATGAAAATGCACTGTACTGTTCTTCCTAGGCTTCTTATTACAGTGCATGAAAATGCACTGTACTGTTATTCCAAGGCATTTTATTATTATTACAGTGCATGAAAATGCACTGTACTGTTATTCCAAGGCATTTTATTATTATTACAGTGCATGAAAATGCACTGTACTGTTATTCCAAGGCATTTTATTATTACAGTGCATGAAAATGCACTGTACTGTTATTCCAAGGCATTTTATTATTATTATTATTATTCTTCTTCTAACGCACTTAATGCAGCTTCAACCGTTTAACGTAGAAACTTCATTCAAACTATGTTACGTAGGTCTTACTTAGGACATGTGAGCTTTGTATTTTTCAACTTTGTAACTTTTATACTTTTTAAACTATTAATTAAAAACTAATCAAAATTTCCCCATTGACTTAACATTATGATTATGACATCACAATACGGCCGTTAAGCAATTAGAATCCTATGGCAGGTGTTCGGGCCACCTGTTTCAACTGCCAGTCTCAGGCTTTAAGCATACAAACTGGCCCTATTAAGACTACACATCCTGTTCAACTGCTTCCTCTGCCAAAAACTGTTTCAAAATAAAAGTCCTCACTACAATATTTCACTGTTAAACAATTTAACCCTTTAAACTACTGAACTTTTTAACTGTTCAGCCATTGTAACTGTTACTTGTCATCAACTATGACTCCTACCCACTGTAGCTAGTTAGCATGGTTAGCATAGTTAGCATGCTAGCATGTTAGCATGCTAGTTAGCATTTTTTACAAAACTGCTAAAAATGATTAGCTAAGTTAGCTAAGTCACATGGTTAGCATAGTTAGCATGCTAGCATGTTAGCATGCTAGTTAGCATTTTTTGCAAAACTGCTAAAAATGATTAGCTAAGTTAGCTAAGTCACATGGTTAGCATAGTTAGCATAGTTAGCATGCTAGCATGTTAGCATGCTAGTTAGCATTTTTTACAAAACTGCTAAAAATGATTAGCTAAGTTAGCTAAGTCACATGGTTAGCATAGTTAGCATGCTAACATGTTAGCATGCTAGTTAGCATTTTTTACAAAACTGCTAAAAATGATTAGCTAAGTTAGCTAAGTCACATGGTTAGCATAGTTAGCATGCTAGCATGTTAGCATGCTAGTTAGCATTTTTTACAAAACTGCTAAAAATGATTAGCTAAGTTAGCTAAGTCACATGGTTAGCATAGTTAGCATGCTAGCATGTTAGCATGCTAGTTAGCATTTTTTACAAAACTGCTAAAAATGATTAGCTAAGTCACATGGTTAGCATAGTTAGCATGCTAATATGTTAGCATGCTAGTTAGCATTTTTTACAAAACTGCTAAAAATGATTAGCTAAGTTAGCGGTCACATGGTTAGCATAGTTAACATGCTAGCATGTTAGCATGCTAATTAAAATTTTTTGCAAAACTGCTAAAAATGATTAGCTAAGTTAGCTAAGTCACATGGTTAGCATAGTTAGCATGCTAACATGTTAGCATGCTAGTTAGCATAGTAAGTAAAACTGCTAAAAATGATTAGCTAGGTTAGCTAAGTCACATGGTTAACATAGTTAGCATGTTAGCATTGCTAACATGCTAGTTAGCATAACTACTAAAAATGAAAACATTAGCTAAGTTAACTAAGTTAAGTATTATCCACCTATTTAACTGTTCAATCATTCCAACTATATTAAACCTTATTTACCAAGCAAATCATTTAACCATATAAACTATCCACCTATTTAACTGTTCAGTCACTCCAACTATATTAAACCTCATCTACCTAGCAACCAATATAGTTTGTTTTTACTCTGTATGATATTTTACATCATATTTTTTGCATTTTCATGCACTGTATTTCCTTCAGGAAATGCTTTTCTAGTTATTATTATTATTCTTCTTCTAACGCACTTAATGCAGCTTCAACCGTTTAACGTAGAAACTTCATTCAAACTATGTTACGTAGGTCTTACTTAGGACATGTGAGCTTTGTATTTTTCAACTTTGTAACTTTTATACTTTTTAAACTATTAATTAAAAACTAATCAAAATTTCCCCATTGACTTAACATTATGATTATGACATCACAATACGGCCGTTAAGCAATTAGAATCCTATGGCAGGTGTTCGGGCCACCTGTTTCAACTGCCAGTCTCAGGCTTTAAGCATACAAACTGGCCCTATTAAGACTACACATCCTGTTCAACTGCTTCCTCTGCCAAAAACTGTTTCAAAATAAAAGTCCTCACTACAATATTTCACTGTTAAACAATTTAACCCTTTAAACTACTGAACTTTTTAACTGTTCAGCCATTGTAACTGTTACTTGTCATCAACTATGACTCCTACCCACTGTAGCTAGTTAGCATGGTTAACATAGTTAGCATGTTAGCATGCTAGCATGTTAGCATGCTAGTTAGCATTTTTTTCAAAACTGCTAAAAATGATTAGCTAAGTTAGCTAAGTCACATGGTTAGCATAGTTAGCATGCTAGCATGTTAGCATGCTAGTTAGCATTTTTTACAAAATTGCTAAAAATGATTAGCTAAGTTAGCTAAGTCACATGGTTAGCATAGTTAGCATGCTAGCATGTTAGCATGCTAGTTAGCATTTTTTACAAAACTGCTAAAAATGATTAGCTAAGTTAGCTAAGTCACATGGTTAGCATAGTTAGCATGCTAGCATGTTAGCATGCTAGTTAGCATTTTTTGCAAAACTGCTAAAAATGATTAGATAAGTTAGCTAAGTCACATGGTTAGCATAGTTAACATGCTAGCATGTTAGCATGCTAGTTAGCATTTTTTGCAAAACTGTTAAAAATGATTAGCTAAGTTAGCTAAGTCACATAGTTAGCATAGTTAGCATGCTAGCATGTTAGCATGCTAGTTAGCATTTTTTGCAAAACTACTAAAAATGATTAGCTAAGTTAGCTAAGTCACATGGTTAGCATAGTTAGCATGTTAGCATGCTAGTTAGCATTTTTTGTAAAACTCCTAAAAATGATTAGCTAAGTTAGCTAAGTCACATAGTTAGCATGCTAGCATGTTAACATGCTAGTTAGCATTTTTTGCAAAACTACTAAAAATGATTAGCTAGGTAAGCTAAGTCTCATGGTTAACATTGTTAGCATTTTAACATTATTAGCATGCTATTTTTGCATTTTCATGCACTGTATTTCCTTCAGGAAATGCTTTTCTAGTTATTATTATTCTTCTTCTAACGCACTTAATGCAGCTTCAACCGTTTAACGTAGAAACTTCATTCAAACTATGTTACGTAGGTCTTACTTAGGACATGTGAGCTTTGTATTTTTCAACTTTGTAACTTTTATACTTTTTAAACTATTAATTAAAAACTAATCAAAATTTCCCCATTGACTTAACATTATGATTATGACATCACAATACGGCCGTTAAGCAATTAGAATCCTATGGCAGGTGTTCGGGCCACCTGTTTCAACTGCCAGTCTCAGGCTTTAAGCATACAAACTGGCCCTATTAAGACTACACATCCTGTTCAACTGCTTCCTCTGCCAAAAACTGTTTCAAAATAAAAGTCCTCACTACAATATTTCACTGTTAAACAATTTAACCCTTTAAACTACTGAACTTTTTAACTGTTCAGCCATTGTAACTGTTACTTGTCATCAACTATGACTCCTACCCACTGTAGCTAGTTAGCATGGTTAGCATAGTTAGCATGTTAGCATGCTAACATGTTAGCATGCTAGTTAGCATTTTTTGTAAAACTGCTAAAAATGATTAGCTAAGTTAGCTAAGTCACATGGTTAGCATAGTTAGCATGCTAGCATGTTAGCATGCTAGTTAGCATTTTTTACAAAACTGCTAAAAATGATTAGCTAAGTTAGCTAAGTCACATGGTTAGCATAGTTAGCATGCTAGCATGTTAGCATGCTAGTTAGCATTTTTTACAAAACTGCTAAAAATGATTGGCTAAGTTAGCTAAGTCACATGGTTAGTATAGTTAGCATGCTAACATGTTAGCATGCTAGTTAGCATTTTTTGCAAAACTGCTAAAAATGATTAGCTAAGTTAGCTAAGTCAAATGGTTAGCATAGTTAGCATGCTAGCATGTTAGCATGCTAGTTAGCATTTTTTGTAAAACTGCAAAAAATGATTAGCTAAGTTAGCTAAGTCACATGGTTAGCATAGTTAGCATGCTAGCATGTTAGCATGCTAGTTAGCATTTTTTGCAAAACTGCTAAAAATGATTAGCTAAGTTAGCTAAGTCACATGGTTAGCATAGTTAGCATGCTAGCATGTTAGCATGCTAGTTAGCATTTTTGCAAAACTGCTAAAAATGATTAGCTGAGTTAGCTAAGTCACATGGTTAGCATAGTTAGCATGCTAGCATGTTAGCATAACTACTAAAAATGATTAGTGAAGTTAGCTAAGTCATATGGTTAGCATAGTTAACATTTGAACATTGTTAACATGCTAGTTAGCATAGTAAGTTCTTATTATTCCTCTTCTTCTAACGCAGTTAATGCAGCTTCAACCGTTCAACGTAGACACTTCATTCAAACATTGACGCGTAGGTCTTAATTAGGACATGTGGGCTTTGTATTTTTCAACTTTGTAACTTTTATACTTTTTAAACTATTAATTAAAAACTATCAAAATTTTCCCATTGACTTAACATTGCCCTTTATGACATCACAGCAATTAGAATCTTATGGCAGGTGTTCAGGCCAGCTGGCCCAACTGCCATTCTCAGGCTTTAAGCATACAAACTGGCCCTATTAAGACTACACATCCTGTTCAACTGCTTCCTCTGCCAAAAACTGTTTCAAAATAAAAGTCCTCACTACAATATTTCACTGTTAAACAATATAACCCTTTAAACTCCTGAACTTTTTAACTGTTCAGCCATTGTAACTGTTACTTGTCATCAACTATGACTCCTACCCACTGTAGCTAGTTAGCTAAGTTAGCTAAGTAACTTGGTTAGCATAGTTAGCATGCTAGCATGTTAGCATGCTAGTTAGCATTTTTAGCAAAACTGCTAAAAATGATTAGCTAAGTTAGCTAAGTCACATGGTTAGCATAATTAGCATGCTAGCATGTTAGCATGCTAGTTAGCATTTTTAGCAAAACTGCTAAAAATGATTAGCTAAGTTAGCTAAGTCACATGGTTAGCATAGTTAGCATGCTAACATGTTAGCATGCTAGTTAGCATTTTTAGCAAAACTGCTAAAAATGATTAGCTATGTTAGCTAAGTAATATGGTTAGCATAGTTAGCATGCTAACATGCTAGTTAGCATTTTTTACAAAACTGCTAAAAATGATTAGCTCAGTTAGCTAAGTCACATGGTTAGCATAGTTAGCATGCTAGCATGTTAGCATGCTAGTTAGCATTTTTTACAAAACTGCTAAAAATGATTAGCTAAGTTAGCTAAGTCACATGGTTAGCATAGTTAGCATGCTAGCATGTTAGCATGCTAGTTAGCGTTTTTAGCAAAACTGCTAAAAATGATTAGCTAAGTTAGCTAAGTAACATGGTTAACATAGTTAGCATGTTAGCATTGCTAACATGCTAGTTAGCATAACTACTAAAAATGAAAACATTAGCTAAGTTAACTAAGTTAAGTATTATCCACCTATTTAACCGTTCAATCATTCAAACTATATTAAACCTTATCTACCAAGCAAATCATTTAACTGTATAAACTATCCACCTATTTAACTGTTCAGTCATTCCAACTATATTAAACCTCATCTACCTAGCAACCAATATAGTTTATATAGTATATATTTTTTGCATTTTCATGCACTGTATTTCCTTCAGGAAATGCTTTTCTAGTTCTTATTTTTCTTCTTCTAACGCGTTTAATGCAGCTTCAACCGTTAAACGTAGAAACTTCATTCAAACTTTGTTACGTAGGTCTTAGTTAGGACAATTGGGCTATGTATTTTTCAACTTTGTAACTTTTATACTTTTTAAACTATTAATTAAAAACTATCAAAATTTCCCCATTGACTTAACATTATGATTATGACATCACAATAGAGCCGTTAAGCAATTAGAATCCTATGGCAGGTGTTCGGGCCACCTGTTTCAACTGCCAGTCTCAGGCTTTAAGCATACAAACTGGCCCTATTAAGACTACACATCCTGTCCAACTGCTTCCTCTGCCAAAAACTGTTTCAAAATAAAAGTCCTCACTACAATATTTCACTGTTAAACAATTTAACCCTTTAAACTACTGAACTTTTTAACTGTTCAGCCATTGTAACTGTTACTTGTCATCAACTATGACTCCTACCCACTGTAGCTAGTTAGCATGGTTAGCATAGTTAGCATGCTAGCATGTTAGCATGCTAGCATGTTAGCATGCTAGTTAGCATTTTTTACAAAACTGCTAAAAATGATTAGCTAAGTTAGCTAAGTCACATGGTTAGCATAGTTAGCATGTTAGCATGCTAATTAGCATTTTTTATAAAACTGCTAAAAAATGATTAGCTAAGTTAGCTAAGTCACATGGTTAGCATAGTTAGCATGCTAGCATGTTAGCATGCTAGTTAGCATTTTTTGTAAAACTGCTAAAAATGATTAGCTAAGTTAGCTAAGTCACATGGTTAGCATAGTTAGCATGCTAGCATGTTAGCATGCTAGTTAGCATTTTTTACAAAACTGCTAAAAATGATTAGCTAAGTTAGCTAAGTCACATGGTTAGCATAGTTAGCATGTTAGCATGCTAGTTAGCATTTTTTACAAAACTGCTAAAAATGATTAGCTAAGTTAGCTAAGTCACATGGTTAGCATAGTTAGCATGCTAGCATGTTAGCATGCTAGTTAGCATTTTTAGTAAAACTGCTAAAAATGATTAGCTAAGTTAGCTAAGTCATGTGGTTAGCATAGTTAGCATGCTAACATGTTAGCATGCTAGTTAGCATTTTTTACAAAACTGCTAAAAATGATCAGCTAAGTTAGCTAAGTCACATGGTTAGCATAGTTAGCATGCTAACATGTTAGCATAACTACTAAAAATGATTAGCGAAGTTAGCTAAGTCATATGGTTAGCATAGTTAACATTTTAACATTGTTAGCATGTTAGTTAGCATAGTAACTTGGTTAACATTATTATCTTTGTTAACATAGATAGCATAACTACTAGCAAAAATTGGAGCCATTCCAACTGTTAGTTATCGTCAACTATCTGCCTAAATAATTTAACCATTTCAATTATCAACCTATTTAACTGTTCAGTCATTCCAACTATAGTAAACCTTATCTACCAAGCAAATAATTTAACCATATGAACTCATCATATTTTTGCATTTTCATGCACTGTATTTCCTTCAGGAAATGCTTTTCTAGTTATTATTATTCTTCTTCTAACGCACTTAATGCAGCTTCAACCGTTTAACGTAGAAACTTCATTCAAACTATGTTACGTAGGTCTTACTTAGGACATGTGAGCTTTGTATTTTTCAACTTTGTAACTTTTATACTTTTTAAACTATTAATTAAAAACTAATCAAAATTTCCCCATTGACTTAACATTATGATTATGACATCACAATACGGCCGTTAAGCAATTAGAATCCTATGGCAGGTGTTCGGGCCACCTGTTTCAACTGCCAGTCTCAGGCTTTAAGCATACAAACTGGCCCTATTAAGACTACACATCCTGTTCAACTGCTTCCTCTGCCAAAAACTGTTTCAAAATAAAAGTCCTCACTACAATATTTCACTGTTAAACAATTTAACCCTTTAAACTACTGAACTTTTTAACTGTTCAGCCATTGTAACTGTTACTTGTCATCAACTATGACTCCTACCCACTGTAGCTAGTTAGCATGGTTAGCATAGTTAGCATGTTAGCATGTTAACATGCTAGTTAGCATTTTTTGCAAAACTGCTAAAAATGATTAGCTAAGTTAGCTAAGTCACATGGTTAGCATAGTTAGCATGCTAGCATGTTAGCATGCTAGTTAGCATTTTTTACAAAATTGCTAAAAATGATTAGCTAAGTTAGCTAAGTCACATGGTTAGCATAGTTAGCATGCTAGCATGTTAGCATGCTAGTTAGCATTTTTTACAAAATTGCTAAAAATGATTAGCTAAGTTAGCTAAGTCACATGGTTAGCATAGTTAGCATGCTAGCATGTTAGCATGCTAGTTAGCATTTTTTACAAAACTGCTAAAAATGATTAGCTAAGTTAGCTAAGTCACATGGTTAGCATAGTTAGCATGCTAGCATGTTAGCATGCTAGTTAGCATTTTTTGCAAAACTGCTAAAAATGATTAGATAAGTTAGCTAAGTCACATGGTTAGCATAGTTAACATGCTAGCATGTTAGCATGCTAGTTAGCATTTTTTGCAAAACTGTTAAAAATGATTAGCTAAGTTAGCTAAGTCACATGGTTAGCATAGTTAGCATGCTAGCATGTTAACATGCTAGTTAGCATTTTTTGCAAAACTACTAAAAATGATTAGCTAAGTTAGCTAAGTCACATGGTTAGCATAGTTAGCATGCTAGCATGTTAGCATGCTAGTTAGCATTTTTTGCAAAACTCCTAAAAATGATTAGCTAAGTTAGCTAAGTCACATAGTTAGCATGCTAGCATGTTAGCATGCTAGTTAGCATTTTTTGCAAAACTACTAAAAATGATTAGCTAGGTAAGCTAAGTCTCATGGTTAACATTGTTAGCATTTTAACATTATTAGCATGCTATTTTTGCATTTTCATGCACTGTATTTCCTTCAGGAAATGCTTTTCTAGTTACAGTGCATGAAAATGCACTGTACTGTTATTCCAAGGCATTTTATTATTATTCTTCTTCTAACGCACTTAATGCAGCTTCAACCGTTTAACGTAGAAACTTCATTCAAACATTGACGCGTAGGTCTTAATTAGGACATGTGGGCTTTGTATTTTTCAACTTTGTAACTTTTATACTTTTTAAACTATTAATTAAAAACTATCAACATTTTCCCATTGACTTAACATTGCCCTTTATGACATCACAGCAATTAGAATCTTATGGCAGGTGTTCAGGCCAGCTGGCCCAACTGCCATTCTCAGGCTTTAAGCATACAAACTGGCCCTATTAAGACTACACATCCTGTTCAACTGCTTCCTCTGCCAGAAACTGTTTCAAAATAAAAGTCCTCACTACAATATTTCACTGTTAAACAATTTAACCCTTTAAAGATGAACTGAACTGGAATTTGAAGTAAAGGTGATATAACAGATGTATTTTATTTCTTCTCATTGGTACAATGATTAAAATGGCTGAATTTATTAAAAGGGATAAAATTGTACGTTGAAAGTGGTGTTGTTGTTACACGGGCGCCGCCATGTTGGATTTCAACAATCGGCTACGTCACTGGCATGGTAAGCTACTCTGCACTAGCACTAGCAGCCATAGCAGATAATGAGTCTGAGGCTAGCTGACATGGCTGAGGAAACTAACATTAGGCCTAGCTGAGTTACATATTGGCCATAAGCCATTTATCATAGGCTAGCCTACATCACAAAATCTCATACAAAATGAAACCAAACTAGTGAAACAAAGGCGAACACTTTAACAGGGGAAATTAATTTGGCATGAATCATACTGAACGCTATTTTGTCAATGAGCAGAAACACACACGACATTCAAACTATTGATAAGATGTGCACTATGGAAACTGGTCTGTAACTTTGGACGAATAAATGCCATTGACTTGCCATATCCTGACTTAAAAAACCCTTTTCTTGCTTACTTTATCGCAAACTCGGTGGAACAGCTTGTAGTCTTTTTCAATTCATAGAAAGGCGAGCCCACAGTCTATGTGCCATGGAGCCTAAGTTTCAACTTCGGCTTCGTTCATTCAATGCAGTCACTGGTCGCAATTACAAAGTCTGGGAAGGTTCGTTCAATCGTTTAAAGTTTTAAGTGCAGTAGCCTATCTGTCTCCTTTGGAATAATATCTCAAAGTAGCCTCAGGTGAGGTCCAGTGTTAGATAGGCTACCATACGATCCAACCTAGGAAAGGGCTAGCAGCTAACACCTTGGAAACACTCTTATGTCAAACTCCACAAGCTAGCACTCCGACCATAGAGAGTAAACCATGACTCCGACGATATCACAGATCGATAATAATGCTTTTACTAGCTGGTAACTAAACCACAGCGGGTCTGTAAACAGAATCCAATGTCCCTTTCTACTCACCCTGAAGCCAGTTGTTCACCGTCTCAGGACAGATTGTTGATGCGAGGGAGTTTAACTCGCAGTACTGCTATCCAAGAGACTCGTGCAATATCAACATCCACAAGGTAAAAATCTGCAAACTCTCCACTAACGTTAGCCTAAAATAAACGGCAAACTCGTGTATCCTCCGTGTATCTGGGGTCAACTTGGGGTAACGAAGTTTTTAACAGTTTCAAGGGAGGGAGAGAGAGAGCCCGTGTGAGTTGCTGTTACTAGTGCCAGTAGTCCATACTGCGTTAGCCTACATTGACGTGACAATGCGTGTTATATAGCTTATTTGTATATGCACGTAGCCTTCGCATAGGCCTAATGTAGTGGTGGTGAGTGAGTATGCAGTTGTGTGGAGGATGTACAGTAGGCAATGTATGTGTGTGAGGGATGGAGGGAGACAGAGAGACAGCGTGCGTGTTGCTGTCTCAAGCGCCCCTCGTCCAGTTTTCTACATGACCTAGGCTAGGTCTACAGTAGCCTATGTTGTGCCGCACAAAATGTATCTATGTTGTACATTGCACAAAATGTATACCCCCCGAAATAAACACATACATAAATAAACACATTTTTCCCGTCACTTTGGCTTCCTTGAACATTTTCCCTACGTTTCGCCACTGCTTTGCAACAGATAGATTCCAGTGTCCATGCTCCGGCAGCGCCCACAGTCATTTTCACCCAAATGATCCTACTGAAGGTTGAGCTGGAGCCTGAAACCCATCTAGTGGTAGTCAAGACACTACAGGCCTGTCCCTCACAGGCTCAAATTTGTAACCCATGCCATTAAAATTACAAATTTTCGTGTATACATAATATGCTGCAGCTGTTGCCTATAGAACTTCTCAGGTCCTACCATGCCAGTGACGTCATTGAACCTGGCAGCGTTCTAATACTAACAAACGCAATTTTGGTGTTGCTTAAAAAAGGCTACGTATTGATTTTTTTAAATTATTTTTTTAGTGTCATTTATTTTTAATTGTCATAATCAACACATTATCAATGTTGATTCTTTCAGTTCAGTTCATCTTTAAACTACTGAACTTTTTAACTGTTCAGCCATTGTAACTGTTACTTGTCATCAACTATGACTCCTACCCACTGTAGCTAGTTAGCTAAGTTAGCTAAGTAACTTGGTTAGCATAGTTAGCATGCTAGCATGTTAGCATGCTAGTTAGCATTTTTAACAAAACTGCTAAAAACGATTAGCTAAGTTAGCTAAGTCACATGGTTAGCATAGTTAGCATGCTAGCATGTTAGCATGCTAGTTAGCATTTTTAGCAAAACTGCTAAAAATGATTAGCTATGTTAGCTAAGTAATATGGTTAGCATAGTTAGCATGCTAGCATGTTAGCATGCTAGTTAGCATTTTTTACAAAACTGCTAAAAATGATTAGCTCAGTTAGCTAAGTCACATGGTTAGCATAGTTAGCATGCTAGCATGTTAGCATGCTAGTTAGCATTTTTTACAAAACTGCTAAAAATGATTAGCTAAGTTAGCTAAGTAACATGGTTAACATAGTTAGCATGTTAGCATTGCTAACATGCTAGTTAGCATAACTACTAAAAATGAAAACATTAGCTAAGTTAACTAAGTTAAGTATTATCCACCTATTTAACCGTTCAATCATTCCAACTATATTAAACCTTATCTACCAAGCAAATCATTTAACTGTATAAACTATCCACCTATTTAACTGTTCAGTCATTCCAACTATATTAAACCTCATCTACCTAGCAACCAATATAGTTTATATAGTATATATTTTTTGCATTTTCATGCACTGTATTTCCTTCAGGAAATGCTTTTCTAGTTATTATTATTCTTCTTCTAACGCACTTAATGCAGCTTCAACCGTTTAACGTAGAAACTTCATTCAAACTATGTTACGTAGGTCTTACTTAGGACATGTGAGCTTTGTATTTTTCAACTTTGTAACTTTTATACTTTTTAAACTATTAATTAAAAACGAATCAAAATTTCCCCATTGACTTAACATTATGATTATGACATCACAATACGGCCGTTAAGCAATTAGAATCCTACGGCAGGTGTTCGGGCCACCTGTTTCAACTGCCAGTCTCAGGCTTTAAGCATACAAACTGGCCCTATTAAGACTACACATCCTGTCCAACTGCTTCCTCTGCCAAAAACCGTTTCAAAATAAAAGTCCTCACTACAATATTTCACTGTTAAACAATTTAACCCTTTAAACTACTGAACTTTTTAACTGTTCAGCCATTGTAACTGTTACTTGTCATCAACTATGACTCCTACCCACTGTAGCTAGTTAGCATGGTTAGCATAGTTAGCATGCTAGCATGTTAGCATGCTAACATGTTAGCATGCTAGTTAGCATTTTTTACAAAACTGCTAAAAATGATTAGCTAAGTTAGCTAAGTCACATGGTTAGCATAGTTAGCATGCTAACATGTTAGCATGCTAGTTAGCATTTTTTACAAAACTGCTAAAAATGATTAGCTAAGTTAGCTAAGTCATATGGTTAGCATAGTTAGCATGTTAGCATGTTAGCATGCTAGTTAGCATTTTTTACAAAACTGCTAAAAATGATTAGCTAAGTTAGCTAAGTCACATGGTTAGCATAGTTAGCATGCTAACATGTTAGCATGCTAGTTAGCATTTTTTACAAAACTGCTAAAAATGATTAGCTAAGTTAGCTAAGTCACATGGTTAGCATAGTTAGCATGCTAGCATACTTAGCATGCTAGCATACTTAGCATGCTAGCATACTTAGCATGCTAACATGTTAGCATGCTAGTTAGCATAGTTAGCAAAACTGCTAAAAATGATTAGCTAGATTAGCTAAGTCACATGGTTAACATAGTTAGCATGTTAGCATTGCTAACTACTAAAAATGCATTAGCTAAGTTAACTAAGTTAAGTATTGTCCACCTATTTAACCGTTCAATCATTCCAACTTTATTAAACCTTATCTTCCAAGCAAATCATTTAACCATATAAACTATCCACCTATTTAACTGTTCAGTCACTCCAACTATATTAAACCTCATCTACCTAGCAACCAATATAGTTTGTTTTTACTCTGTATGATATTTTACATCATATTTTTTGCATTTTCATGCACTGTATTTCCTTCAGGAAATGCTTTTCTAGTTATTATTATTCTTCTTCTAACGCACTTAATGCAGCTTCAACCGTTTAACGTAGAAACTTCATTCAAACTATGTTACGTAGGTCTTACTTAGGACATGTGAGCTTTGTATTTTTCAACTTTGTAACTTTTATACTTTTTAAACTATTAATTAAAAACTAATCAAAATTTCCCCATTGACTTAACATTATGATTATGACATCACAATACGGCCGTTAAGCAATTAGAATCCTATGGCAGGTGTTCGGGCCACCTGTTTCAACTGCCAGTCTCAGGCTTTAAGCATACAAACTGGCCCTATTAAGACTACACATCCTGTTCAACTGCTTCCTCTGCCAAAAACTGTTTCAAAATAAAAGTCCTCACTACAATATTTCACTGTTAAACAATTTAACCCTTTAAACTACTGAACTTTTTAACTGTTCAGCCATTGTAACTGTTACTTGTCATCAACTATGACTCCTACCCACTGTAGCTAGTTAGCATGGTTAGCATAGTTAGCATGTTAGCATGTTAACATGCTAGTTAGCATTTTTTGCAAAACTGCTAAAAATGATTAGCTAAGTTAGCTAAGTCACATGGTTAGCATAGTTAGCATGCTAGCATGTTAGCATGCTAGTTAGCATTTTTTACAAAATTGCTAAAAATGATTAGCTAAGTTAGCTAAGTCACATGGTTAGCATAGTTAGCATGCTAGCATGTTAGCATGCTAGTTAGCATTTTTTACAAAATTGCTAAAAATGATTAGCTAAGTTAGCTAAGTCACATGGTTAGCATAGTTAGCATGCTAGCATGTTAGCATGCTAGTTAGCATTTTTTACAAAACTGCTAAAAATGATTAGCTAAGTTAGCTAAGTCACATGGTTAGCATAGTTAGCATGCTAGCATGTTAGCATGCTAGTTAGCATTTTTTGCAAAACTGCTAAAAATGATTAGATAAGTTAGCTAAGTCACATGGTTAGCATAGTTAACATGCTAGCATGTTAGCATGCTAGTTAGCATTTTTTGCAAAACTGTTAAAAATGATTAGCTAAGTTAGCTAAGTCACATGGTTAGCATAGTTAGCATGCTAGCATGTTAACATGCTAGTTAGCATTTTTTGCAAAACTACTAAAAATGATTACCTAAGTTAGCTAAGTCACATGGTTAGCATAGTTAGCATGCTAGCATGTTAGCATGCTAGTTAGCATTTTTTGCAAAACTCCTAAAAATGATTAGCTAAGTTAGCTAAGTCACATAGTTAGCATGCTAGCATGTTAGCATGCTAGTTAGCATTTTTTGCAAAACTACTAAAAATGATTAGCTAGGTAAGCTAAGTCTCATGGTTAACATTGTTAGCATTTTAACATTATTAGCATGCTATTTTTGCATTTTCATGCACTGTATTTCCTTCAGGAAATGCTTTTCTAGTTACAGTGCATGAAAATGCACTGTACTGTTATTCCAAGGCATTTTATTATTATTCTTCTTCTAACGCACTTAATGCAGCTTCAACCGTTTAACGTAGAAACTTCATTCAAACATTGACGCGTAGGTCTTAATTAGGACATGTGGGCTTTGTATTTTTCAACTTTGTAACTTTTATACTTTTTAAACTATTAATTAAAAACTATCAACATTTTCCCATTGACTTAACATTGCCCTTTATGACATCACAGCAATTAGAATCTTATGGCAGGTGTTCAGGCCAGCTGGCCCAACTGCCATTCTCAGGCTTTAAGCATACAAACTGGCCCTATTAAGACTACACATCCTGTTCAACTGCTTCCTCTGCCAGAAACTGTTTCAAAATAAAAGTCCTCACTACAATATTTCACTGTTAAACAATTTAACCCTTTAAAGATGAACTGAACTGGAATTTGAAGTAAAGGTGATATAACAGATGTATTTTATTTCTTCTCATTGGTACAATGATTAAAATGGCTGAATTTATTAAAAGGGATAAAATTGTACGTTGAAAGTGGTGTTGTTGTTACACGGGCGCCGCCATGTTGGATTTCAACAATCGGCTACGTCACTGGCATGGTAAGCTACTCTGCACTAGCACTAGCAGCCATAGCAGATAATGAGTCTGAGGCTAGCTGACATGGCTGAGGAAACTAACATTAGGCCTAGCTGAGTTACATATTGGCCATAAGCCATTTATCATAGGCTAGCCTACATCACAAAATCTCATACAAAATGAAACCAAACTAGTGAAACAAAGGCGAACACTTTAACAGGGGAAATTAATTTGGCATGAATCATACTGAACGCTATTTTGTCAATGAGCAGAAACACACACGACATTCAAACTATTGATAAGATGTGCACTATGGAAACTGGTCTGTAACTTTGGACGAATAAATGCCATTGACTTGCCATATCCTGACTTAAAAAACCCTTTTCTTGCTTACTTTATCGCAAACTCGGTGGAACAGCTTGTAGTCTTTTTCAATTCATAGAAAGGCGAGCCCACAGTCTATGTGCCATGGAGCCTAAGTTTCAACTTCGGCTTCGTTCATTCAATGCAGTCACTGGTCGCAATTACAAAGTCTGGGAAGGTTCGTTCAATCGTTTAAAGTTTTAAGTGCAGTAGCCTATCTGTCTCCTTTGGAATAATATCTCAAAGTAGCCTCAGGTGAGGTCCAGTGTTAGATAGGCTACCATACGATCCAACCTAGGAAAGGGCTAGCAGCTAACACCTTGGAAACACTCTTATGTCAAACTCCACAAGCTAGCACTCCGACCATAGAGAGTAAACCATGACTCCGACGATATCACAGATCGATAATAATGCTTTTACTAGCTGGTAACTAAACCACAGCGGGTCTGTAAACAGAATCCAATGTCCCTTTCTACTCACCCTGAAGCCAGTTGTTCACCGTCTCAGGACAGATTGTTGATGCGAGGGAGTTTAACTCGCAGTACTGCTATCCAAGAGACTCGTGCAATATCAACATCCACAAGGTAAAAATCTGCAAACTCTCCACTAACGTTAGCCTAAAATAAACGGCAAACTCGTGTATCCTCCGTGTATCTGGGGTCAACTTGGGGTAACGAAGTTTTTAACAGTTTCAAGGGAGGGAGAGAGAGAGCCCGTGTGAGTTGCTGTTACTAGTGCCAGTAGTCCATACTGCGTTAGCCTACATTGACGTGACAATGCGTGTTATATAGCTTATTTGTATATGCACGTAGCCTTCGCATAGGCCTAATGTAGTGGTGGTGAGTGAGTATGCAGTTGTGTGGAGGATGTACAGTAGGCAATGTATGTGTGTGAGGGATGGAGGGAGACAGAGAGACAGCGTGCGTGTTGCTGTCTCAAGCGCCCCTCGTCCAGTTTTCTACATGACCTAGGCTAGGTCTACAGTAGCCTATGTTGTGCCGCACAAAATGTATCTATGTTGTACATTGCACAAAATGTATACCCCCCGAAATAAACACATACATAAATAAACACATTTTTCCCGTCACTTTGGCTTCCTTGAACATTTTCCCTACGTTTCGCCACTGCTTTGCAACAGATAGATTCCAGTGTCCATGCTCCGGCAGCGCCCACAGTCATTTTCACCCAAATGATCCTACTGAAGGTTGAGCTGGAGCCTGAAACCCATCTAGTGGTAGTCAAGACACTACAGGCCTGTCCCTCACAGGCTCAAATTTGTAACCCATGCCATTAAAATTACAAATTTTCGTGTATACATAATATGCTGCAGCTGTTGCCTATAGAACTTCTCAGGTCCTACCATGCCAGTGACGTCATTGAACCTGGCAGCGTTCTAATACTAACAAACGCAATTTTGGTGTTGCTTAAAAAAGGCTACGTATTGATTTTTTTAAATTATTTTTTTAGTGTCATTTATTTTTAATTGTCATAATCAACACATTATCAATGTTGATTCTTTCAGTTCAGTTCATCTTTAAACTACTGAACTTTTTAACTGTTCAGCCATTGTAACTGTTACTTGTCATCAACTATGACTCCTACCCACTGTAGCTAGTTAGCTAAGTTAGCTAAGTAACTTGGTTAGCATAGTTAGCATGCTAGCATGTTAGCATGCTAGTTAGCATTTTTAACAAAACTGCTAAAAACGATTAGCTAAGTTAGCTAAGTCACATGGTTAGCATAGTTAGCATGCTAGCATGTTAGCATGCTAGTTAGCATTTTTAGCAAAACTGCTAAAAATGATTAGCTATGTTAGCTAAGTAATATGGTTAGCATAGTTAGCATGCTAGCATGTTAGCATGCTAGTTAGCATTTTTTACAAAACTGCTAAAAATGATTAGCCCAGTTAGCTAAGTCACATGGTTAGCATAGTTAGCATGCTAGCATGTTAGCATGCTAGTTAGCATTTTTTACAAAACTGCTAAAAATGATTAGCTAAGTTAGCTAAGTAACATGGTTAACATAGTTAGCATGTTAGCATTGCTAACATGCTAGTTAGCATAACTACTAAAAATGAAAACATTAGCTAAGTTAACTAAGTTAAGTATTATCCACCTATTTAACCGTTCAATCATTCCAACTATATTAAACCTTATCTACCAAGCAAATCATTTAACTGTATAAACTATCCACCTATTTAACTGTTCAGTCATTCCAACTATATTAAACCTCATCTACCTAGCAACCAATATAGTTTATATAGTATATATTTTTTGCATTTTCATGCACTGTATTTCCTTCAGGAAATGCTTTTCTAGTTATTATTATTCTTCTTCTAACGCACTTAATGCAGCTTCAACCGTTTAACGTAGAAACTTCATTCAAACTATGTTACGTAGGTCTTACTTAGGACATGTGAGCTTTGTATTTTTCAACTTTGTAACTTTTATACTTTTTAAACTATTAATTAAAAACGAATCAAAATTTCCCCATTGACTTAACATTATGATTATGACATCACAATACGGCCGTTAAGCAATTAGAATCCTACGGCAGGTGTTCGGGCCACCTGTTTCAACTGCCAGTCTCAGGCTTTAAGCATACAAACTGGCCCTATTAAGACTACACATCCTGTCCAACTGCTTCCTCTGCCAAAAACCGTTTCAAAATAAAAGTCCTCACTACAATATTTCACTGTTAAACAATTTAACCCTTTAAACTACTGAACTTTTTAACTGTTCAGCCATTGTAACTGTTACTTGTCATCAACTATGACTCCTACCCACTGTAGCTAGTTAGCATGGTTAGCATAGTTAGCATGCTAGCATGTTAGCATGCTAGCATGTTAGCATGCTAGTTAGCATTTTTTACAAAACTGCTAAAAATGATTAGCTAAGTTAGCTAAGTCACATGGTTAGCATAGTTAGCATGCTAGCATGTTAGCATGCTAGTTAGCATTTTTTACAAAACTGCTAAAAATGATTAGCTAAGTTAGCTAAGTCACATGGTTAGCATAGTTAGCATGCTAGCATGTTAGCATGCTAGTTAGCATTTTTTACAAAACTGCTAAAAATGATTAGCTAAGTTAGCTAAGTCACATGGTTAGCATAGTTAGCATGTTAACATGTTAGCATGCTAGTTAGCATAGTTAGCAAAACTGCTAAAAATGATTAGCTAGATTAGCTAAGTAACATGGTTAACATAGTTAGCATGTTAGCATTGCTAACATGCTAGTTAGCATAACTACTAAAAATGAAAACATTAGCTAAGTTAACTAAGTTAAGTATTATCCACCTATTTAACCGTTCTATCATTCCAACTATATTAAACCTTATGTACCAAGCAAATCATTTAACCATATAAACTATCCACCTATTTAACTGTTCAGTCACTCCAACTATATTAAACCTCATCTACCTAGCAACCAATATAGTTTGTTTTTACTCTGTATGATATTTTACATCATATTTTTTGCATTTTCATGCACTGTATTTCCTTCAGGAAATGCTTTTCTAGTTATTATTATTCTTCTTCTAACGCAGCTAATGCAGCTTCAACCGTTTAACGTAGAAACTTCATTCAAACTATGTTACGTAGGTCTTACTTAGGACATGTGAGCTTTGTATTTTTCAACTTTGTAACTTTTATACTTTTTAAACTATTAATTAAAAACTAATCAAAATTTCCCCATTGACTTAACATTATGATTATGACATCACAATACGGCCGTTAAGCAATTAGAATCCTATGGCAGGTGTTCGGGCCAGCTGCAGCAACTGCCAGTCTCAGGCTTTAAGCATACAAACTGGCCCTATTAAGACTACACATCCTGTTCAACTGCTTCCTCTGCCAAAAACTGTTTCAAAATAAAAGTCCTCACTACAATACTTCACTGTTAAACAATTTAACCCTTTAAACTACTGAACTTTTTAACTGTTCAGCCATTGTAACTGTTACTTGTCATCAACTATGACTCCTACCCACTGTAGCTAGTTAGCTAAGTTAGCTAAGTAACTTGGTTAGCATAGCTAGCATGCTAGCATGTTAGCATGCTAGTTAACATGCTAGTTAGCATTTTTAGCAAAACTGCTAAAAATGATTAGCTAAGTTAGCTAAGTCACATGGTTAGCATAGTTAGCATGTTAGCATGCTAGTTAGCATTTTTTATAAAACTGCTAAAAAATTATTAGCTAAGTTAGCTAAGTCACATGGTTAGCATAGTTAGCATGCTAGCATGTTAGCATGCTAGTTAGCATTTTTTGTAAAACTGCTAAAAATGATTAGCTAAGTTAGCTAAGTCACATGGTTAGCATAGTTAGCATGCTAGCATGTTAGCATGCTAGTTAGCATTTTTTACAAAACTGCTAAAAATGATTAGCTAAGTTAGCTAAGTCACATGGTTAGCATAGTTAGCATGTTAGCATGCTAGTTAGCATTTTTTATAAAACTGCTAAAAATGATTAGCTAAGTTAGCTAAGTCACATGGTTAGCATAGTTAGCATGCTAGCATGTTAGCATGCTAGTTAGCATTTTTTACAAAACTGCTAAAAATGATTAGCTAAGTTAGCTAAGTCACATGGTTAGCATAGTTAGCATGTTAACATGTTAGCATGCTAGTTAGCATAGTTAGCAAAACTGCTAAAAATGATTAGCTAGATTAGCTAAGTCACATGGTTAACATAGTTAACATGTTAGCATTGCTAACTACTAAAAATGCATTAGCTAAGTTAACTAAGTTAAGTATTGTCCACCTATTTAACCGTTCAATCATTCCAACTATATTAAACCTTATCTTCCAAGCAAATCATTTAACCATATAAACTATCCACCTATTTAACTGTTCAGTCACTCCAACTATATTAAACCTCATCTACCTAGCAACCAATATAGTTTGTTTTTACTCTGTATGATATTTTACATCATATTTTTTGCATTTTCATGCACTGTATTTCCTTCAGGAAATGCTTTTCTAGTTATTATTATTCTTCTTCTAACGCACTTAATGCAGCTTCAACCGTTTAACGTAGAAACTTCATTCAAACTATGTTACGTAGGTCTTAATTAGGACATGTGAGCTTTGTATTTTTCAACTTTGTAACTTTTATACTTTTTAAACTATTAATTAAAAACTAATCAAAATTTCCCCATTGACTTAACATTATGATTATGACATCACAATACGGCCGTTAAGCAATTAGAATCCTACGGCAGGTGTTCGGGCCACCTGTTTCAACTGCCAGTCTCAGGCTTTAAGCATACAAACTGGCCCTATTAAGACTACACATCCTGTTCAACTGCTTCCTCTGCCAAAAACTGTTTCAAAATAAAAGTCCTCACTACAATATTTCACTGTTAAACAATTTAACCCTTTAAACTACTGAACTTTTTAACTGTTCAGCCATTGTAACTGTTACTTGTCATCAACTATGACTCCTACCCACTGTAGCTAGTTAGCTAAGTTAGCTAAGTAACTTGGTTAGCATAGTTAGCATGCTAGCATGTTAGCATGCTAGTTAGCATTTTTTTAAAAACTGCTAAAAATTATTAGCTAAGTTAGCTAAGTCACATGGTTAGCATAGTTAGCATGTTAGCATGTTAGCATGCTAGTTAGCATTTTTTATAAAACTGCTAAAAATGATTAGCTAAGTTAGCTAAGTCACATGGTTAGCATAGTTAGCATGCTAACATGTTAGCATGCTAGTTAGCATAGTTAGCAAAACTGCTAAAAATGATTAGCTAGATTAGCTAAGTCACATGGTTAACATAGTTATAGCATGTTAGCATTGCTAACTACTAAAAATGCATTAGCTAAGTTAACTAAGTTAAGTATTGTCCACCTATTTAACCGTTCAATCATTCCAACTATATTAAACCTTATCTTCCAAGCAAATCATTTAACCATATAAACTATCCACCTATTTAACTGTTCAGTCACTCCAACTATATTAAACCTCATCTACCTAGCAACCAATATAGTTTGTTTTTACTCTGTATGATATTTTACATCATATTTTTTGCATTTTCATGCACTGTATTTCCTTCAGGAAATGCTTTTCTAGTTACAGTGCATGAAAATGCACTGTACTGTTATTCCAAGGCATTTTATTATTATTACAGTGCATGAAAATGCACTGTACTGTTATTCCAAGGCATTTTATTATTATTATTATTATTATTATTATTCTTCTTCTAACGCAGCTAATGCAGCTTCAACCGTTTAACGTAGAAACTTCATTCAAACTATGTTACGTAGGTCTTACTTAGGACATGTGAGCTTTGTATTTTTCAACTTTGTAACTTTTATACTTTTTAAACTATTAATTAAAAACTAATCAAAATTTCCCCATTGACTTAACATTATGATTATGACATCACAATACGGCCGTTAAGCAATTAGAATCCTATGGCAGGTGTTCGGGCCAGCTGCATCAACTGCCAGTCTCAGGCTTTAAGCATACAAACTGGCCCTATTAAGACTACACATCCTGTCCAACTGCTTCCTCTGCCAAAAACTGTTTCAAAATAAAAGTCCTCACTACAATATTTCACTGTTAAACAATTTAACCCTTTAAACTACTGAACTTTTTAACTGTTCAGCCATTGTAACTGTTACTTGTCATCAACTATGACTCCTACCCACTGTAGCTAGTTAGCATGGTTAGCATAGTTAGCATGTTAGCATGTTAGCATGCTAGTTAGCATTTTTTACAAAACTGCTAAAAATGATTAGCTAAGTTAGCTAAGTCACATGGTTAGCATAGTTAGCATGCTAACATGTTAGCATGCTAGTTAACATTTTTTACAAAACTGCTAAAAATGATTAGCTAAGTTAGCTAAGTCATATGGTTAGCATAGTTAGCATGCTAGCATGTTAGCATGCTAGTTAGCATTTTTTACAAAACTGCTAAAAATGATTAGCTAAGTTAGCTAAGTCACATGGTTAGCATAGTTAGCATGCTAACATGTTAGCATGCTAGTTAGCATTTTTTACAAAACTGCTAAACATGATTAGCTAAGTTAGCTAAGTCACATGGTTAGCATAGTTAGCATGTTAGCATGCTAGTTAGCATTTTTTTACAAAACTGCTAAAAATGATTAGCTAAGTTAGCTAAGTCACATGGTTAGCATAGTTAGCATGCTAACATGTTAGCATGCTAGTTAGCAAAACTGCTAAAAATGATTAGCTAGATTAGCTAAGTCACATGGTTAACATAGTTAGCATGTTAGCATTGCTAACTACTAAAAATGCATTAGCTAAGTTAACTAAGTTAAGTATTGTCCACCTATTTAACCGTTCAATCATTCCAACTTTATTAAACCTTATCTTCCAAGCAAATCATTTAACCATATAAACTATCCACCTATTTAACTGTTCAGTCACTCCAACTATATTAAACCTCATCTACCTAGCAACCAATATAGTTTGTTTTTACTCTGTATGATACTTTACATCATATTTTTTGCATTTTCATGCACTGTATTTCCTTCAGGAAATGCTTTTCTAGTTATTATTATTATTCTTCTTCTAACGCACTTAATGCAGCTTCAACCGTTTAACGTAGAAACTTCATTCAAACTATGTTACGTAGGTCTTACTTAGGACATGTGAGCTTTGTATTTTTCAACTTTGTAACTTTTATACTTTTTAAACTATTAATTAAAAACGAATCAAAATTTCCCCATTGACTTAACATTATGATTATGACATCACAATACGGCCGTTAAGCAATTAGAATCCTACGGCAGGTGTTCGGGCCACCTGTTTCAACTGCCAGTCTCAGGCTTTAAGCATACAAACTGGCCCTATTAAGACTACACATCCTGTCCAACTGCTTCCTCTGCCAAAAACCGTTTCAAAATAAAAGTCCTCACTACAATATTTCACTGTTAAACAATTTAACCCTTTAAACTACTGAACTTTTTAACTGTTCAGCCATTGTAACTGTTACTTGTCATCAACTATGACTCCTACCCACTGTAGCTAGTTAGCATGGTTAGCATAGTTAGCATGCTAGCATGTTAGCATGCTAGCATGTTAGCATGCTAGTTAGCATTTTTTACAAAACTGCTAAAAATGATTAGCTAAGTTAGCTAAGTCACATGGTTAGCATAGTTAGCATGCTAACATGTTAGCATGCTAGTTAGCATTTTTTACAAAACTGCTAAAAATGATTAGCTAAGTTAGCTAAGTCACATGGTTAGCATAGTTAGCATGCTAGCATGTTAGCATGCTAGTTAGCATTTTTTACAAAACTGCTAAAAATGATTAGCTAAGTTAGCTAAGTCACATGGTTAGCATAGTTAGCATGCTAGCATGTTAGCATGCTAGTTAGCATTTTTTACAAAACTGCTAAAAATGATTAGCTAAGTTAGCTAAGTCACATGGTTAGCATAGTTAGCATGCTAGCATGTTAGCATGCTAGTTAGCATTTTTTACAAAACTGCTAAAAATGATTAGCTAAGTTAGCTAAGTCACATGGTTAGCATAGTTAGCATGTTAACATGTTAGCATGCTAGTTAGCATAGTTAGCAAAACTGCTAAAAATGATTAGCTAGATTAGCTAAGTCACATGGTTAACATAGTTAGCATGTTAGCATTGCTAACTACTAAAAATGCATTAGCTAAGTTAACTAAGTTAAGTATTGTCCACCTATTTAACCGTTCAATCATTCCAACTATATTAAACCTTATCTTCCAAGCAAATCATTTAACCATATAAACTATCCACCTATTTAACTGTTCAGTCACTCCAACTATATTAAACCTCATCTACCTAGCAACCAATATAGTTTGTTTTTACTCTGTATGATATTTTACATCATATTTTTTGCATTTTCATGCACTATATTTCCTTCAGGAAATGCTTTTCTAGTTATTATTATTACAGTGCATGAAAATGCACTGTACTGTTATTCCAAGGCATTTTATTATTATTATTATTATTATTATTCTTCTAACGCACTTAATGCAGCTTCAACCGTTTAACGTAGAAACTTCATTCAAACTATGTTACGTAGGTCTTAATTAGGACATGTGAGCTTTGTATTTTTCAACTTTGTAACTTTTATACTTTTTAAACTATTAATTAAAAACTAATCAAAATTTCCCCATTGACTTAACATTATGATTATGACATCACAATACGGCCGTTAAGCAATTAGAATCCTATGGCAGGTGTTCGGGCCACCTGTTTCAACTGCCAGTCTCAGGCTTTAAGCATACAAACTGGCCCTATTAAGACTACACATCCTGTTCAACTGCTTCCTCTGCCAAAAACTGTTTCAAAATAAAAGTCCTCACTACAATATTTCACTGTTAAACAATTTAACCCTTTAAACTACTGAACTTTTTAACTGTTCAGCCATTGTAACTGTTACTTGTCATCAACTATGACTCCTACCCACTGTAGCTAGTTAGCATGGTTAGCATAGTTAGCATGCTAAAATGTTAGCATGCTAGTTAGCATTTTTTACAAAACTGCTAAAAATGATTAGCTAAGTTAGCTAAGTCACATGGTTAGCATAGTTAGCATGCTAGCATATTAGCATGCTAGTTAGCATTTTTTACAAAACTGCTAAAAATGATTAGCTAAGTTAGCTAAGTCACATGGTTAGCATAGTTAGCATGCTAGCATGTTAGCATGCTAGTTAGCATTTTTTACAAAACTGCTAAAAATGATTAGCTAAGTTAGCTAAGTCACATGGTTAACATAGTTAGCATGCTAACATGTTAGCATGCTAGTTAGCATTTTTTACAAAACTGCTAAAAATGATAAGCTAAGTTAGCTAAGTCACATGGTTAGCATAGTTAGCATGCTAACATGTTAGCATGCTAGTTAACATTTTTAGCAAAACTGTTAAAAATGATTAGCTAAGTTAGCTAAGTAAAATGGTTAGCATAGTTAGCATAACTGCTAGCAAACATTGGAGCCATTCCAACTGTTAGTTATCGTCAACTATCTGCCTAAATAAGTTAACCATTTCAATTATCAACTTATTTAACTGTTCAGTCATTCCAACTATATTAAACCTTATCTACCAAGCAAATAATTTAACCATATGAACGCATCATATTTTTGCATTTTCATGCACTGTATTTCCTTCAGGAAATGCTTTTCTAGTTATTATTATTATTCTTCTAACGCAGCTAATGCAGCTTCAACCGTTTAACGTAGAAACTTCATTCAAACTATGTTACGTAGGTCTTACTTAGGACATGTGAGCTTTGTATTTTTCAACTTTGTAACTTTTATACTTTTTAAACTATTAATTAAAAACTAATCAAAATTTCCCCATTGACTTAACATTATGATTATGACATCACAATACGGCCGTTAAGCAATTAGAATCCTATGGCAGGTGTTCGGGCCAGCTGCATCAACTGCCAGTCTCAGGCTTTAAGCATACAAACTGGCCCTATTAAGACTACACATCCTGTCCAACTGCTTCCTCTGCCAAAAACTGTTTCAAAATAAAAGTCCTCACTACAATATTTCACTGTTAAACAATTTAACCCTTTAAACTACTGAACTTTTTAACTGTTCAGCCATTGTAACTGTTACTTGTCATCAACTATGACTCCTACCCACTGTAGCTAGTTAGCATGGTTAGCATAGTTAGCATGTTAGCATGCTAGCATGTTAGCATGCTAGTTAGCATTTTTTGCAAAACTGCTAAAAATGATTAGCTAAGTTAGCTAAGTCACATGGTTAGCATAGTTAGCATGCTAGCATGTTAGCATGCTAGTTAGCATTTTTTGCAAAATTGCTAAAAATGATTAGCTAGGTTAGCTAAGTCACATGGTTAGCATAGTTAGCATGCTAACATGTTAGCATGCTAGTTAGCATTTTTTATAAAACTGCTAAAAATGATTAGCTAAGTTAGCTAAGTCACATGGTTAGCATAGTTAGCATGCTAGCATGTTAGCATGCTAGTTAGCATTTTTTGCAAAACTACTAAAAATGATTAGCTAAGTTAGCTAAGTCACATGGTTAGCATAGTTAGCATGCTAGCATGTTAGCATGCTAGTTAGCATTTTTAGCAAAACTGTTAAAAATGATTAGCTAAGTTAGCTAAGTCACATGGTTAGCATAGTTAGCATGCTAACATGTTAACATGCTAGTTAGCATTTTTAGCAAAACTACTAAAAATTATTAGCTAAGTTAGCTAAGTAACATGGTTAACATAGTTAGCATGTTAGCATTGCTAACATGCTAGTTAGCATAACTACTAAAAATGAAAACATTAGCTAAGTTAACTAAGTTAACCCTTAGAACCCTAAGCTGTTTTTAGGGCATTTTCACTACCTTTATTCATAAGGATTTATTCTGGTCATTGTAAGTGCCACACACATATATTATATATTGTTTTTTTCAGGAGAGTTTAGGCTATTCAGATCTGCCATCATTTCATGTATTAATACTAGCATTGATTTTATTTTGATTTTTAAAGAATTAAAATATAAAAAGTGTATTATAAAAATTCTTATATTTCGACATGTATCTCACCACTGCAAGCTCACAGCTCTACATGCATTTCATGTGTGTGTAGGGCAGACTGTCCTGAATCGGGCAATATAATTGCCATGTTGGAGGGATACTCTGGGGCTGAGCAATTTACAGAAATATTTGCTGTGTGATTTACGGAAATAAATGCCATTTTTTATTTATTGATGAAAAATGAACTTTCTGCGCTCCATATCTGTGACACGAACTGATCTGACCTGACTTGACCCGAGGTTGCGTGTTAGCCTGCGTGCCTGTGTGTATGCAGTCATAATAATTCTCAACTGTGTTCGAGTTATCAAGGAACTGCACGATATCGCTGTTGCTAGCCAACTAGCAAACAAACGTTTAAAAGAAAGTTGACACCGACGAGCCCTCGCCGCGACACGATGCCTCCCCTCAGCTGTGCACCAGGCTGCGACTCCTGCGTCCTTCTCAGCGAAAAGATAGTGGAACTCGAAGCCAGAATAGCGACCCTCCATCAGATTGAGAAGGATGAACAGTTCCTCGACACCATTCTCTCCGTAAGTAACGTTACCTCTCTTACACATACTAATGCCAGATGCCCTGATTTCACTCTGTCCTCCAATACTTTAACCATGCCATGCACTAATGCAACTTCTGTCCCTGTTGCCTCTCCCCGGCCTCTGCTGAGAACCAAGCCTGCTCTGCTGGCCAGCTCCACTCCACATCAGCCTGAGCCATGGCGTAGAAGCAAGCATCACAAGCACGGCAGACGGTCCGGACGGCACTCAGGCCCAGCCCAACCTATACGACTGGAAAACCGCTACGCCATTCTGACCGAGGATGAGGAGCCCCTCCTGCCCCGAGACAACCATCCTGGTCCCTCCTCAAAGTCGGCGCCCCCCCGACCCCCACCTCCCCGGACCTCATCAACCTCCACCCTGGTCATCGGCAGTTCCATGGTTAGAGACCTCTGCATTCCCCCATCATGTAGCGGTCCCTCCAAGGTCTACTGCTTCCCTGGTGCCAAGGTCCTTGACATCCAGCAGAAACTCCCAAGCATCCTGGCCTGCCACATCAAGGTCAACAACATCATCGTACACGTGGGCACAAACGACATCAGAGATAAGCAGTCAGTAGCACTGCAGGAAAACTACAAAACTCTCATCACCACCCTGATGGGCACAGAAAAACGCTTTGTCATCTCTGGGCCTCTCCCTACCTACAGAAAAGGTGCTGAGAGATGGTCCAGACTGTTCGATCTCCACACCTGGCTCAAACGCTACTGCGCTTCCCTAAGCATCCCCTATGTCAACAACTGGGGCTTGTTCTGGGAGAGGCCCAGTATGCTGAAGCGTGATGGTCTCCACCCAAACCAACATGGAGCCAGGCTACTCTCTGACAACATAGCGTCCACACTGAGGCATTGACATTCTGTAGAAAATATTACAGATTCACGCCCCCCAGGTATTGATTCGAATGGCATTATACATGTGGATGGGTCTGAGAATGTTTTCTGCAGGGTAACATACAATACTACTACCATAGATCAAGCTGCTTCATGCAATAGCATGACTTATGCTTATAGTTCTATTCCAACGTTGATTTCTACCAAACGTATAGTAAAAAGAAAAGACAAATTTAAAACTAGAAACCTAACAAATATTCTTTCCATACCTCAGCATATTCCTCAAAAGCCAGAGGCATTTTCAGCTAACATGGGTTTACTGAATATAGGTGCACTTACTACCAAAACCTTTGCAATCAATGATTTTATTAGTGAAAAACAATTGGATTTTCTGTTTCTTGTTGAAACCTGGCTGACTTCAGACAGCGAAGCTGTTCTTGTTGAAACTTGTCCCCCAAATTATAATTTCTTCCACTCAATTAGACAAGGCAAACGAGGTGGTGGAATTGCCTCCATTCTCTCAAACAAATATAGTTGCACTAGAGTCAACTTTGGTGAATTCGCTTCCTTTGAGTACATTGCCCTCACTCTGAAGGCTGACCCAGCTGTACTTCTATTAACCTTATACCGCCCTCCTAAACTATGGGCTGGCTTTCTCGACCAGTTTTCTGAACTTATGTCGCTCATCATCACTAGCTATGATCGGATAATTGTAAATGGCGACTTTAATATTCATGTCAATAAGACAACTGATGCTAAAGCCAGTAAGTTCCTTAATGTGTTGGACAGTTTAGAGCTAAAGCAGCATGTTACAGGACCCACCCACAACCTTGGCAACACCCTCGATCTAGTCATTTCTAGAGGGATAGAAGTCACAGACTTATCAGTAAATGATATAAATATGTCTGATCATTATTGTGTATCTTTTAATATAGTACTACATACTCCAAAAATTCATCCCGAAATTGCAATCAAATCGCGACTCTTGGACATTAGAGCAGAACAGCAGTTCATAGCTCTTATAGACTCCATAAATTTAGATATTTTACATCATCCCATTGATCAAATGGTAGAGGCTCTCAATCATGAATTAGGCGCTATGCTTGATAGAGTGGCACCCTTAAAGACTAAAAAAAGGCCCTGTAGCAAACTGACACCTTGGATGAACGAAAATATCCATGATCTAAAAAGATCATGTAGAAAAGCTGAGAGAACATGGAGAAAAACTAAGTTACAGGTTCACCGTGCCATTCTAAAAGAAAAAATAGCAAATTATAATAGAGCTATTCGGAATGAGAGAAGGAACCACTTCTCTAAGGTAATTGCTGAAAACAGTGGAAACTCTAGGGTGTTGTTCTCTACCATTGATAGGCTATTGCATCAAACACCTTTTGATACACTCAGTCAGGCATCCTCTCTAAGATGCGAAGAATTTGCAGACTTCTTCGAAAACAAAGTAATTTCTATAAGGGAGGCTATTGGTAATACAAGTAATATGTTTGATAGTACACCCAAAAACAGCCCCCCAAAATTAAGGTCCTTTAGCACTATTACTCAATCTGAGCTTGGTAAAATTATAACTCAAACCGGCTCCTCAACATGTGTTTTAGATCCAATCCCTACTAGATTCCTCAAAAAACTATATGATAGCTTAGCTCCCTTTATTCTCAAGGTAATAAATACCTCATTAGAAACAGGTATATTTCCAACTGCTTTTAAAACCGCTGTTGTGAAACCTTTACTTAAAAAGTCAAATCTTGACCATACCAATCTGAGCAACTACAGGCCTATATCAAATCTACCGTTCCTGAGCAAAGTACTTGAAAAAGTTGTTTGTAATCAGTTAAATACCTTCCTCAACGAAAACAGTATCCTTGAAAAATTCCAATCAGGTTTTAGATCAAATCACAGCACAGAAACGGCTCTAGTAAAAATAGTCAATGATCTCAGACTGGCTACTGACTCAAACAAAGTCTCAATCCTTATTCTTCTGGATTTGAGTGCGGCATTTGACACCATTGATCATAGCATCCTAATTCACCGCCTTGCGAAGTGGGTGGGTCTCTCTGATAATGCTCTAAACTGGTTTCAAACCTACATTACTGGCAGAGATTTTTATATCAGTCTAGGAGATCATGTATCTGAAAAACATGACTTGCCTTTTGGTGTGGCCCAGGGGAGCTGCCTTGGTCCCCTGCTATTTTCCCTATATATGCTTCCATTGGGAAATGTCATAAGTCAGCATAATGTAAACTTCCATAGCTACGCAGATGATACCCAATTGTATATTTCTGTGGAGCCAACTAACCCAGATGGCCTTTGCTCCCTCACTGCATGCCTAACCTCCATTAATCAGTGGATGAGCAAAAATTTTCTGAAACTAAATGATGACAAAACAGAGGTACTTTTGGTGGGACCAAAACTAAAGCGAGATATTGTTCTTAGTAATCTGGGGAACTTGGCACACCAGGTCAAACCAAAAGTAACAAGCCTCGGTGTCATCTTAGATGCAGAGTTAAGTTTTAAGCCCCATATCAGTAAAGTTACTCAAACAGCCTATTTCCACTTGAGAAACATTGCCAAAGTGCGGCCCTTTTTAACTCAACAAGATGCAGAAAAACTAATTCACGCCTTTATCACTAGCAGGTTAGACTACTGCAATGCACTTTTCACTGGTCTTCCCAAAAAACATCTAAAGAAATTGGCACTCATACAGAACTCTGCGGCTAGACTTTTAACTAAGACTAAGAAGAGAGAACACATCACCCCTGTGTTGGCTGAACTGCACTGGCTCCCTATTTCCTATAGAATTGATTTTAAGGTTATGTTAATTACTTACAAAGCTCTGAATGGCACAGCACCTTCATATATCTCTGAGCTTTTAATATCTTATCAACCACAAAGGAAACTTAGATCATCCAATTCTAATCTTTTAATCGTACCCAAAGTGCTCCACAAACAAAGTGGAGAAGCTGCTTTTATCCATTATGCCCCCAAACTATGGAACACCCTGCCTCTGTACATCAAGCAGGCGAGTTCAGTAAATATTTTTAAAAAAGATCTGAAAACATACCTGTACAGGAAAGCTTTTAGTTAACTCGTCTTATCCTGTAGACTACTTTTTCAGATTATTCTACATCTGCTGCTATTGGAGGGCGCAGCCAGCCAGAAGCAGATGGGCTCCCCCTATTAAGTCAGGTTCTGCTCAAGGTTTCTTCCTGGAATATGGGAGTTTTTCCTTGCCACAGTTGCCATATGGCGTGCTTGTGGGGGGTAAGAGGGTTAAGGCTGCCAGTCTTATGACATGTCATTTTCTATATTTTTGATATGTTGCTGAGTGGATCATAAACGGCCCCAGCAATGAAGAAATGTGATTGATAATGACTGACTGACTATTATTTTGTTACATGCTTCAAATGTAAAGCACTTTGAGCTGCATTCTGTGTATGAAAGGTGCTATACAAATAAAGCTTATTATTATTATTATTAACTCTTTACTGCATTGCCATGAACAAAGTAAAGGCAAAAAAGGTGTTTATTTGTTGAACAAATTGGGATGCAATGTGAGCCTTGAATTGGATGCCATGAAAATGCACTGTACTGTTCTTCCTAGGCTTCTTATTCTTATGCTTATTCTTATTCTTCTTCTAACGCGTTTAATGCAGCTTCAACCGTTTAACGTAGAAACTTCATTCAAACTATGTTACGTAGGTCTTACTTAGGACATGGGTGCTATGTATTTTTCAACTTTGTAACTTTTATACTTTTTAAACTATTAATTAAAAACTATCAAAATTTCCCCATTGACTTAACATTGCCCTTTATGACATCACAGCAATTAGAATCCTGTGGCAGGTGTTTCGGCCACCTGTTTCAACTGCCAGTCTCAGGCTTTAAGCATACAAACTGGCCCTATTAAGACTACACATCCTGTTCAACTGCTTCCTCTGCCAAAAACTGTTTCAAAATAAAAGTCCTCACTACAATATTTCACTGTTAAACAATTTAACCCTTTAAACTACTGAACTTTTTAACTGTTCAGCCATTGTAACTGTTACTTGTCATCAACTATGACTCCTACCCACTGTAGCTAGTTAGCATGGTTAGCATAGTTAGCATGTTACCATGCTAACATGTTAGCATGCTAGTTAGCATTTTTAGCAAAACTGCTAAAAATGATTAGCTAAGTTAGCTAAGTCACATGGTTAGCATAGTTAGCATGCTAGCATGTTAGCATGCTAGTTAGCATTTTTTGCAAAACTGCTAAAAATGATTAGCTAAGTTAGCTAAGTCACATGGTTAGCATAGTTAGCATGCTAGCATGTTAGCATGCTAGTTAGCATTTTTTTCAAAACTGCTAAAAATGATTAGCTAAGTTAGCTAAGTCACATGGTTAGCATAGTTAGCATGCTAGCATGTTAGCATGCTAGTTAACATTTTTAACAAAACTGCTAAAAATGATTAGCTAAGTTAGCTAAGTAACATGGTTAGCATAATTAGCATGCTAACATGTTAGCATGCTAGTTAGCATTTTTAGCAAAACTTAAAAATGATTAGCTCAGTTAGCTAAGTAACATGGTTAGCATAGTAGGCATGCTAGTTAGCATAGTTAGTATAACTGCTAAAAATGATTAGCTAAGTTAGCTAAGTAACATAGTTAGCATGTTAGCATGCTAGTTAGAATAGTTAGCATAACTACTAAAAATGAAAACATTAGCTAAGTTAACTAAGTTAAGTAACTTGGTTAACATTATTATCTTTGATAACATAGTTAGCATAACCGCTAGCAAACATTAGAGCCATTCCAACTGTCAGTTATTGTCAATTATCTACCTAAATAATTTAACCATTTAAATTATCCACCTATTTAACCGTTCAATCATTCCAACTATATTAAACCTTATCTACCAAGAAAATCATTTAACCATATAAACTATCCACCTATTTAACTGTTCAGTCACTCCAACTATATTAAACCTCATCTACCTAGCAACCAATATAGTTTGTTTTTACTCTGTATGATATTTTACATCATATTTTTTGCATTTTCATGCACTGTATTTCCTTCAGGAAATGCTTTTCTAGTTCTTATTATACTTCTTCTTCTAACGCGTTTAATGCAGCTTCAACCGTTAAACGTAGAAACTTCATTCAAACTTTGTTACGTAGGTCTTACTTGTGTCATAGGGGCTATGTATTTTTCAACTTTGTAACTTTTATACTTTTTAAACTATTAATTATTAACTTTTAAAAAATCCCCATTGACTTAACATTGCCCTTTATGACATCATCGCAATTAGAATCTTGTGGCAGGTGGCCAGGCCAGCTGGCCCAACTGCCATTCTCAGGCTTTAAGCATACAAACTGGCCCTATTAAGACTACACACCCTATTCAACTGCTTCCTCTGCCAAAAACTGTTTCAAAATAAAAGTCCTCACTACAATATTTCACTGTTTAACAATTTAACCCTTTAAACTGCTGAACTTTTTAACTGTTCAGCCATTGTAACTGTTACTTGTCATCAACTATTACTCCTACCCACTGTAGCTAGTTAGCTAAGTTAGCTAAGTAACTTGGTTAGCATAGTTAGCATGCTAACATGTTAACATGCTAATTAGCATTTTTAGCAAAACTGCTAAAAATGATTAGCTATGTAAGCTAAGTCACATGGTTAGCATGCTAACATGTTAGCATGCTAGTTAGCATGCTAGTTAGCATGCTAGTTAGCATTTTTAGCAAAACTGCTAAAAATTATTAGCTAAGTTAGCTAAGTCACGTGGTTAGCATAGTTAGCATGCTAACATGTTAGCATGCTAGTTAGCATTTTTTATAAAACTGCTAAAAATGATTAGCTAAGTTAGCTAAGTCACATGGTTAGCATAGTTAGCATGCTAGCATGTTAGCATGCTAGTTAGCATTTTTTACAAAACTGCTAAAAATTATTAGCTAAGTTAGCTAAGTCACATGGTTAGCATAGTTAGCATGCTAACATGTTAGCATGCTAGTTAGCATTTTTTACAAAACTGCTAAAAATGATTAGCTAAGTTAGCTAAGTCACATGGTTAGCATAGTTAGCATGCTAACATGTTAGCATGCTAGTTAGCATTTTTTTTAAAACTGCTAAAAATGATTAGCAAAGTTAGCTAAGTCACATGGTTAACATAATTAGCATGTTAGCATGCTAATTAGCATAGTTATCATAACTAATACAAATTATTAGCTAGGTTAGCTAAGTCATATGGTTAGCATAGTTAACATTTTAATATTGTTAGCATGCTAGTTAGCGTAGTTACTTGGTTAGCATTATTATCTTTAACATAGTTAGCATAACTACTAGCAAACATTGGAGCCATTCCAACTGTTAGTTATCATCAACTATCTGCCTAAATAATTTAACCATTTCAATTATCAACCTATTTAACTGTTCAGTCATTCCAACTATAGTAAACCTTATCTACCAAGCAAATAATTTAACCATATGAACTCATCATATTTTTGCATTTTCATGCACTGTATTTCCTTCAGGAAATGCTTTTCTAGTTATTATTACAGTGCATGAAAATGCACTGTACTGTTATTCCAAGGCATTTTATTATTACAGTGCATGAAAATGCACTGTACTGTTATTCCAAGGCATTTTATTATTATTATTATTATTATTCTTCTTCTAACGCAGCTAATGCAGCTTCAACCGTTTAACGTAGAAACTTCATTCAAACTATGTTACGTAGGTCTTACTTAGGACATGTGAGCTTTGTATTTTTCAACTTTGTAACTTTTATACTTTTTAAACTATTAATTAAAAACTAATCAAAATTTTCCCATTGACTTAACATTATGATTATGACATCACAATACGGCCGTTAAGCAATTAGAATCCTATGGCAGGTGTTCGGGCCAGCTGCATCAACTGCCAGTCTCAGGCTTTAAGCATACAAACTGGTCCTATTAAGACTACACATCCTGTTCAACTGCTTCCTTTGCCAAAAACTGTTTCAAAATAAAAGTCCTCACTACAATATTTCACTGTTAAACAATTTAACCCTTTAAACTACTGAACTTTTTAACTGTTCAGCCATTGTAACTGTTACTTGTCATCAACTATGACTCCTACCCACTGTAGCTAGTTAGCATGGTTAGCATAGTTAACATGGTTAGCATGCTAGCATGTTAGCATGCTAGTTAGCATTTTTAGCAAAACTGCTAAAAATGATTAGCTAAGTTAGCTAAGTCACATGGTTAGCATAGTTAGCATGCTAGCATGTTAGCATGCTAGTTAGCATTTTTTGCAAAACTGCTAAAAATGATTAGCTAAGTTAGCTAAGTCACATGGTTAGCATAGTTAGCATGCTAACATGTTAGCATGCTAGTTAGCATTTTTTATAAAACTGCTAAAAATGATTAGCTAAGTTAGCTAAGTCACATGGTTAGCATAGTTAGCATGCTAGCATGTTAGCATGCTAGTTAGCATTTTTTGCAAAACTGCTAAAAATGATTAGCTAAGTTAGCTAAGTCACATGGTTAGCATAGTTAGCATGCTAGCATGTTAGCATGCTAGTTAGCATTTTTTACAAAACTGCTAAAAATGATTAGCTAAGTTAGCTAAGTCACATGGTTAGCATAGTTAGCATGCTAGCATGTTAGCATGCTAGTTAGCATTTTTTACAAAACTGCTAAAAATGATTAGCTAAGTTAGCTAAGTCACATGGTTAGCATAGTTAGCATGCTAGCATGTTAGCATGCTAGTTAGCATTTTTTGCAAAACTGCTAAAAATGATAAGCTAAGTTAGCTAAGTAAAATGGTTAGCATAGTTAGCATGTTAGCATTGCTAACAGGCTAGTTAGCATAACTACTAAAAATGAAAACATTAGCTAAGTTAACTAAGTTAAGTATTATCCACTTATTTAACCGTTCAATCATTCCAACTATATTAAACTTTATCTACCAAGCAAATCATTTAACCATTTAATCTATCCACCTATTTAACTGTCCAGTCATTCCAACTATATTAAACCTCATCTACCTAGCAAATAATTAAACCTTTTAAACTATCCACCTATTTAACTGTTCAGTCATTCCAACTATATTAAACCTCATCTACCTAGGTCAGTCATTCCAACTATATTAAACCTCATCTACCTATCAAATAATTTAACCTTTTCAACCATCCACCTATTTAACTGTTCAGTCATTCTAACTATATTAAACCTCATCTACCTAGCAACCAATATAGTTTGTTTTTACTCTGTATGATATTTTACATCATATTTTTTGCATTTTCATGCACTGTATTTCCTTCAGGAAATGCTTTTCTAGTTATTATTAGAGTGCATGAAAATGCACTCTACTGTTCTTCCTAGGCTTCTTCTTCTTATTATTATTATTCTTCTTCTTCTAACGCAGTTAATGCAGCTTCAACCGTTTAACGTAGAAACTTCATTCAAACTGCGTTGCGTAGGTCTTACTTATGACATGTGGGCTTTGTATTTTTCATCTTTGTAACTTTTATACTTTTTAAACTATTAATTAAAAACTACTCAAAATTTCCCCATAGACTTAACATGGGCTGATGACATCACAATGGACTAATTAACTTGATTTGCACCTGGTATCATCTTCCAGCTGCTCATCTAGGCCCCATCAAAGAATCAGTTCAACTGATTGCACCTGTATCAACTGCTTTCTACTGAACTAGACAAACTCTCTTTGTCTCTCCATTCTACAAGGATATAAGACACATTTCATCCAACTTTCTATCCATTCATCCTCTTCAAACCATTCACTCATCCACCCATTAAACTATCCATCAACATCCATTAAACAATCTGCCTATCAACATCCATTCAACTTTCTGTCTATCAACATCCATTACACTATCTACATTTAACTTTTAAACTATATACTCTGTCTGAGGCTTTAAGCATACAATAAATATGGCTCTATTAAGACTGCCGTTAAGCAATTAGAATCCTAGGCCAGGTGGCCAGGCCACCAGCATCAACTGCCAGTCTCAGGCTTTAAGCATACAAACTGGCCCTATTAAGACTACACATCCTGTTCAACTGCTTCCTCTGCCAAAAACTGTTTCAAAATAAAAGTCCTCACTACAATATTTCACTGTTAAACAATTTAACCCTTTAAACTACTGAACTTTTTAACTGTTCAGCCATTGTAACTGTTACTTGTCATCAACTATGACTCCTACCCACTGTAGCTAGTTAGCATGGTTAGCATAGTTAGCATGCTAGCATGTTAGCATGCTAGTTAGCATTTTAGCATGCTAGTTAAAATTTTTAGCAAAACTACTAAAAATGATTAACTAAGTTAGCTAAGTAACGTGGTTAGCATAGTTAACATGCTAACATGTTAGCATGCTAGTTAGCATTTTTAGCAAAACTGCTAAAAATGATTAGCTAAGTTAGCTAAGTCACGTGGTTAGCATAGTTAGCATGCTAACATGCTAGTTAGCATTTTTAGCAAAACTGTTAAAAATGATTAGCTAAGTTAGCTAAGTCACATGGTTAGCATAGTTAGAATGCTAATATGTTAGCATATTAGTTAGCATAATTAGCATAACTACTAAAAATGATTAGTGAAGTTAGCTAAGTCACACAGTGAGCATAGTTAACATGTTAACATACTAATTAGCATAGTTATCATAACTAATAAAAATGATTAGCTAGGTTAGCTAAGTCATATGGTTAGCATAGTTAACATTTTAACATTGTTAGCATGCTAGTTAGCATAGTAACTTGGTTAACATTATTATCTTTGTTAACATAGTTAGCATAACTACTAGCAAACATTGGAGCCATTCCAACTGTTAGTTATCGTCAACTATCTGCCTACATAATTTAACCATTTCAATTATCAACCTATTTAACTGTTCAGTCATTCCAACTATAGTAAACCTTATCTACCAAGCAAATAATTTAACCATATGAACTCATCATATTTTTGCATTTTCATGCACTGTATTTCCTTCAGGAAATGCTTTTCTAGTTAATGTATATTCCTGTGTGCAAAGAGCACATAATTAATTTCTTGGATTGTATTGCAATTATTGTTGCCTGCTTTAACTTAGCATTATAGCATTCACAGGAGACAATAATATGAAAGAGAAAGTGTGCATCATATAGGCCTACTCAAATCATGCATGATTAACGTGCACACTCGCAGTGTGGACATAAGGCCACCCTTTAAATATATATCGTTATATGTAGGACAAAAAAAATTAAAATACTTAACACAAGTCAGCATCACACAGAGAGAAACCTACTTGGCATGATAAGCCCTCAAAGGTAAAAATAAATTGAATTGTGGAAACTTACGGACTAAGGCAGCCGTCAGCGTCAGGCTGCGGTGACAGTTCAGGTAGAGAGGCATCAGGTGCTGGCCGCTGCAGGAGTGCTACAGCTGGCAAATACTGAAACACCAAATGTTTCCTGTCCCAAAGACCGAGAAGAAGGCGTACTCCATCCACTTGTTGGGCATCCAGTCCTCAAATAGCCTAGGCTACTGAAGGTGCGTCCGCGATTAATGTGATTAATGATTAATGTTAGAGTTGAAAACTCTAAAGTCCTGTTCACATCTGTCAATACCACAGTAAACTCAAAAAGTCCGGGCTGCGACTGTGACTTACATTAATGTGGCTAAGGACTACTTTAACACTTAAAGCAACAAAGACGAAACATATAGTAAAAGTAAAGTAAAAGACAGAAACATATCCTCCACCACCATGATGCACCCTCGTTGTCGCGGGCTAATGACCTTGAGGTGGATGGCGAAGGGGGGCACTCATGCAATCATTTGTTATTATTTTAACAATACATTTCTCCAATTATAAATGTGACTTAATTAATTTTATGATGGTAAATGTTTGGTTTTACTAATATTTTACTAACAAGTTCATGTTTACATCCGATAATTTCAGCGCATCCTCCAATGGTCCCACCTCAATGACGTCAGTGATCTCGGTTCTCCGCTTGAGTAACTGAAAGAGTTGGGTGTGATACATTTGAAGAAGTGCAAGAACAGCGGCTCAAGGTCAGTAAACTTTATTGAATTGGTAAATATTACTTGTCAAAATCATATTAGTTGTTGTGGCAGTATTACAAAATCTGCCAAGAAGCAGAAGAAGAACATGCGTTGTCCGTATGTCGGTATGCTTAGCAAGCTAGCTAATTGTTAGCTTATGTGCACTTTTACGCTAGCCGCTAGCTAACGAGCTCTGTTTGCCTATGGGTTTTCCTAGGTAGAACTAGTTAAAGGTCCAGTATGTAGGAAATCATGGAAAATAAACTGTAACCATTCCAAAAATGATCACCATATGTTGTCAGAGAATGAGGAAACACGATGAATTGAAGTAATGGCTTATTTGACAACATTACTCTAACCCGTGAAACCCCGTAAAACCCATGAAAAAAAATCAGTTACGGGGCGGAATCTCTTGGAATTTTCGTTTATGTTTTGAACGATTAATTCTAGAATACCGTATTAATAATGGGCTAGCGCGTCCTCCTATTTGGGTTGCCAAATTAGCAAAGGCCAACTGTCAACAGCTGTCAGTTGTAGTCATGAACGCCTACAAGAGGCAGGCAAATTTCCAAAATTAAAACAAGAAACAAATTAAGTGGACATCGGAGGAGCTTCCTGAGATGGTGACGTCTTCGTCAAACTAAGAATATCAAGTCTGACGCAGAGCTGGCCATATTTCTCCACAACAGGTAGCCTATGCTAAACTTCATCTGCATCGATAACTTCAGCTAAATATGTTACGTTGGTTAGAGAGGTATTTTTTGTTTTCACTGTTTCCGTAATGTGTAGCTGGGTCATGGTTGGAGAAACGTTAAAGCAGCTGCAGGTCAACTAACGTTAGCTAAGTCTTCATTACATCTGGCAACCCAGAAGAGGCTCTCGTTTGGTAGTCTTGAGAACGTTCACCAGTGTTTTGATTTTGGCCTGCAGAACGTTCGTTAACAATCCTACAAATCGCACCTTTAATGCTTCAGGGAGCTGATGAATCTAGGATGGATACTTTTGACGATGCCACTCTATCGCTGTTGGAGGGTAAGTCATGAATAAAGTTTATATCTGATGTATTGATGCTATTTATAGCGTGTACATTATTAATAACTGAATACCTTATTTGAAATCCAACATTTTTCTGCTTGCTGGGGTTTTCCTCAACCTTCATTTGCTAAACGAATTTAAAATATGCTTAGGATGAAACATTTTAAGTAAGAGTCAGAATTCTAAAGCAAAATATATGATTGCGAAATAGAAATCCCACAATTTAAAAGCACGCGGTCTGCAGTGTCCCGCAGGCGGGAAGGTTACCCTTCCCCCCAACCCCCCAACATTGTAAATCATCCGCCATTCATCAGATTGTTATGTAGCATAGTGATTATACCTCATTTGAAAGCTTGGACTCTTGGTAATCAATACATGACAATGTAAAATATGTGGAGTGTTTTTACAATGTCAGGTTAATCTAACTATGCCTCAATTAAATTGAACCAAAAATGCCCTCTGTCTCTGGTGCTTCACTACCTTCTAGCTGCAGTGTATAGCCTTACAAAATAAATTGATTGGTTCTGTTGCTAACTATTGCTTTATCTAAAGACAGATATTTGTCATATCTCACAGCTGCCAGTGTTGATGAGGAGGCTTTAAAAGGCCTTAGCCGGGATGACCTGAGGGATCTTTTTCCTGGCCCAGAGAATTTCCTCAAAAGAAAGAAACTTTGGAATTTCATCAGTGAAAATGTAAACGCAAATTGGAATGAGTTAAAATTAGTAAAGTATAAATTGTACCATATTTTAATGGTTCTAAGGCATTTTGTTTTCATCCTACACGATCCTAATAGTGTGAAAATACAACGGACCAAGATGCCAACAGTTGTGCCATGCCAGCCTCAAACCTCAACCCCCATATCTTCTGAGAAAAAAATGAAAATGCCAGACCCTCCAGAGTATGTGGTGTACACAGATTCAGAGTTAGACATGGTGTGTAGTCAATACTTTGCACTGCTCTGCAATGGAAAGGAAAAAAATTACAAAATGTCCAAGGAGCTATGTTGCAGACTTGTAAGGAACACAATAACCAGTATGGTTGCTATCCTGCGTGCTAGTCCCATGGGGAAAGAAGTCAGATACCCGTCAAAATTGGAAATGAGAGCCATGTCACAGAAGATTATAGACTATTACCCAATGTTACGGGATGATGATCTAAACATGCCATATGTAAGTATTATTTTTTATCTAAACCAAAACTGTCAGCAACAAGACAAACAACGTATCTAACACTCTTTCACCACAGCTGACCATCTACACCAAAATGTACAAGCGACTCCAAAATATGAGATCCCCACGGAAGAGGCAAGGCTCTGTACCACAAAGAGGAGTGGCAAAGACAGCTCTCTTCAGTGCAGACAACCAAGACATAGAGACGGATTGGACAGACACAAGCAACTCGAGTGATAACACCGTACTACTTGAGAGCAATGATGACCTTAGCGAGGACAACTCCAGTGCAGGTGTGCAAATTTGGGCAAAAAACGAAGGGGTGCTGTCATACAACTTGTTTTTTGTCTAAAAATTGTCTAATCATGTAATGAAACTATAGTTGTCCGTATTTGTCGAGCCAGAGTTCATGGCTAGGCATGCACTGTGTTTAACTGCCTGTTTTGCTTGTTATCATGCTTTTAATTGTGTTGAGATTTTTTTTCATTATTTCCCAAAAAAGCATCCCCAGCACAACGACCCCCCTCTGTGCCAAGGAAGCCAAAGACCAAAACCTCGCTGCTGCCATCCGCATCATCCTCAGGCTCCTCACTCGGGACTGTGATCGCTTCACCAACCACGCCTGCAAAGGATGATGTTGGTAAGCCCACCTCAGCACACCTCTCAGCCTGTTATCCATGATAATGGCTTTCAGAGTGGCAAATCAGAGTCTAAACTGTTGGAGATTCAATTTAAATTTCCTTAGATTGTGGATGTTACACTTTTTTCAGACAACTCCCATTGTTTATATATAACAACATAAAATGATTGTATTGACCTTATTTCAATTAAGTTCATTGATTTGGGTGTTACAAGGGAAGTAGACCGACCTGCATAATAATGCAATAAAGTTGTGTTTACATTGAAATGTCTGCTCTGTTTTTTGCCATTTCAGTCTGCCAGGACAGTCTAAAGATGCAGGCTAGGCACTACAAAACCTTGAGCAACATGTACAATAAGCCAAATGCAAAACCCAATCAAAGCGATGTTGCTCAAGTTTTGGACCTTGAGTTTGAGGCCAGACGGGCTTTCATTGATGCAGATGTTACAAGGGAAGAAGACCGACCTGCAAAAATCTTTGAGGCATATCCATGCTTTAGAGATGTTCGAAATGTATGATTTTTTTTTTTCAATACTTGCACTTAAATTACTGTCTATCCATCTGTGCTCTAAATGGCCGATGGTTTAATAACTGTGCACAATGTTTTAGGCAATGGATGAGCTGCGGCGCATAGTAGGTGGCACCAACAGCAGATACATCGAGGAAGTGAAAGGAAGATGGGCAGACTTTTGTGCCAAGGTGCAGTTCTATGGTGTGTGGAAGAAAGCCCTGAAACCCCCTTTTCCATTGGATGTCCATGGAGGTAAGTTGCTGTTCCATATGCAAATGTATTGTGATTTATACCATATTCAGACCATTATGACCAATCTTTCTATTCTTTAGTGGAGTTCACGCTCGCCCTCTTCAATGCACTCCCATCCCTTTTCCCCTCACCAACTTCACCACCAAAGAAGCTTGGGAATAGCTGTGAGGCACTTCTTCATGTCCTGAAGGTAAGAACATTTTTGTCTTGATTCCTTACTGTCTCTTATTTTTCTCACATTGTTGTGCATGTTCAAATAACAATACACCCTAAGTTCACAATCACAGATATGACCTACTTTTTCCAAAAAGGGGAAAACATAAGTGCCTCTTGTGTCCCTCAAATGGTGTTCACAGAAAGGAATACCAAGAAATGTTTAAAAACCTTTCATTAATTAATCCATTCATTCATTCCAGAAACATTAAAAATATACCACCTTGCATCAGCTTGTATCAGTTTTTAATCCATCCTAAATTCCTACACCTTGATCTGTCAAACAAATGTTTTTTAAACACGTCCCCCCGTCCCATTTTGAAGTAATTCATGCTTATTTCTTCCAGGGTGCAAATAAATCAGTATTTTTTGTCAGTGTTTTTAATAATGACTATTTTAAGAGTGCTGAAGTCATTGGTTGAAACCTGATCATTATAAAAATCATTTTAGATTAAATGAACATACACCTGACTTTCAATACATTTTTATGTCTTCTCACTCTCTACACATTGTTCTTTTTATTCTGTTCTAGTCAGGCGAAGACCCTACCCTGTACCTGGAGAAGCGTCCTCTCTCCTCCCCAGTTCTGCTTTCTGATGGATCAACCATCATCGTGGCTGTGGGTAACGTACCTGTGACCACCCTCCCTCAGGAAGATTTCTCAGACGGGATGTTGGTGTTAATGGCTTATTACTACACTTTGCACTTAAGATATCCGAAATGTGTTGCTACTCTCCTGTCAGTTATTCAAACAGAGGTAATTGGTGACACAATCCACGATCAAGATGCCACTAGTTCTTACAAGAAAGCAATGGCTGATTGGAAGTCTTTCATTGAGAAGTAGCTGAGTATTTTGTCATGTCAGTTCTTTTTATTGTTAGCTGTGCCAACAATAGTTTTGTGTGTTGCGCAAGCTTATACAGTGTCACTGAGGTATTACTTCATTGAGGCCTGTATTTCAAAGGATATGTTCAATAAAAAAAAAAAACATAACGGAGAGGGCTGAGAATTGCTTTTAGATTTTTTTTTTTTTTTTTTATGGAAAAGTATTCAAATGTCTATAGCAACCTTGACTTGCTGACGTTAAATAAATGTTGTCTTATAAGCCATTCTGGTTATTTCTGTACCATTATTCTAACAATAAGGACAGGCTTTAGATTTTAAGGTTTAAAGATGCAGTAAACCTTTTTTCAAGATAAACCAGCTTGCATTAAGACAGAGCTTAGTCATTCTTCACTAATACTGAGTATTTTCTTCTAAATTTGATATATTTATTTTACTAATCTTAAGCTTAATTTGCTAAAAGTAAGTAAACAAAATATGTAATTGCTTATATTTAGTATATTTTACTTATTTTGAGGCTGTAAAAAGTTTACATTTAAGTAATCTAGACTTAAAACCAGCATTTTATGCTTATATTTAGTATATTTCACTTATTTTGAGGCTGTAAAAAGTTTACATTTAAGTAATCTAGACTTAAAACCAGCATTTTATGCTTATATTTTAGTATATTTCACTTATTTTGAGGCTGTAAAAAGTACAATTATAAGTAATCTGATCTTAAATCCAGCATTTTCAGCTTATGTTAAGCCTTCCAAATACCTCTGTAGACATGCTTATTTCTAGATTTAATTATCTTAATTCAAGAAATCTTGTCAAGTGGAATTATCTTGCTGCATGGACAGATAATTTCACTTGTTTTAGGTACATTTTACCTCAAATCTAGTGTTTTTATCTTGTTTTCAGACACCCCTTTTTTGCAGTGTATCCACGTGATGGAGAGATGGTCACCATGCCAACCCATTGAAGACTTCTGGGGAAAACTTCCACCAACAGAGGAATTCAGTAGACATTGCAGCCAACGGAACACTACTACCAACACAATTTGCACCTCAGAGGACGCCACTGTCCTCATACAAGCAGAGTATAAGAATAAGTATAAGTATAAATACTCTTTTGATCCCGTGAGGGAAATTTGGTCTCTGCATTTATCCCAATCCGTGAATTAGTGAAACACACTCAGCACACAGTGAGGTGAAGCACACACTAATCCCGGCGCAGTGAGCTGCCTGCAACAACAGCGGCGCTCGGGGAGCAGTGAGGGGTTAGGTGCCTTGCTCAAGGGCACTTCAGCCGTGCCTACTGGTTGGGGATTGAACCGGCAACCCTCCGTTAACAAGTCCGAAGCGCTAACCAGTAGGCCACGGCTGTATGTGGGTGACACTTCACAGTGTTATCCCCTGAATCAGGTGTGTGTGTGTGGGGGGGGGGGTAGTGGAGTTGGTTCTTGAATTGTTATGTAATTGAAACTTTGAGAGATGTTATTGTACCTAAATGGCTCCAGTGCAGTAACACAACCAACTAGGTATTCTCCCTTGACTCCAGTAAAGCAGGTTCAGCCTCTTCTAGTGGGAAAGAAACGCTGTTTTAGCCTTGGCACTGGTCCAGCAACTTACCAGAAGCCCTAATGTGATACAAGGAAGTTTGTCACATGCATATAGCTACTGGAAGTAAGAAATGCAGTGAAATTATGGGAGGGGGGGGGGGGGTAAAAAGTGCAGTAGAAGAGGGGTTTAGTAGATTAAGTGGCAAGGGCTGCATAAGAAAGGTGGGGGAGGATTGGGATTGGGGGGGCACCAACAAGGAGCACCCAAGAGCAAAAGGGGCAAGGAAAAACTCCCTTAAACCTTGGGCAGATCCACTGCTCAAGGGGCTAACCCAACTGCCAGGGGTCTTGGTGTGTGTGTTGGGGGGATGACAGGGGAGATGGGATAGTGTGCTGTGTATGTGGGGAGAGGGCAGTGTGCAATATGCGTGTTGGAGAAGCTTCCTCATGAGACAATGTGCTGTGTATTGGGGGGGGGGGGGGCAGTGTACTGCAAGTATGGTGAAGGGACTTACTATTGCAAGCAGAGTACTGTATGTATGATGTATGTGCACTGCAAAAAATGAAATCTAACCAAGTGTTATTAATCTTATATTAAGATTAAAAAATCTATTTGGTATTGTTTTTAGTACGAAAAGACTTACCTAGCGCCCTCTCAAAAGAACATTTTGACTTAATTTAAGAAGATTTTGACTTATTTTAAGGAGTCTTATCAAGACAAATTTGCTCAACGCACTGGCAGCCAAATTTGCTTGTTTTTAGGACACATTTGCTTAACGCACTGGCAGCCAAATTTGCTTGTTTTCAGGATGAGATGTCTTAAAATAAGTCAAACTTTTTTTAAATTAAGTCAAATGTTTTCACAAGGAAGCGCTAGGTAAGTCTCTTTATACTGAAAACAATACCAACTAGTTTTTTTTATCTTGATATAAGATTAATAACACTTGGTGAGATTTTGTTAGATAAGCAGTTTTTGCAGTGTGAATGATGACAGTGATGATGTGTGTGTGGGCAGGCGGGGAGTGGAGCAGTGACTGTGTGTGTGTGTGTGTGTGTAGTGTGTGTGTGGGTAGGTGGGGGCAGTGTGCTGTAAGTATGTAGAGGATGTGATGAAGACCATGCCCTGGCTCCAAACCCATTGGCACATCCCACACCCAGCTCCGCATCCTCACTATAAAAGCAGCCAATCAGCAGGTGCTCAGGCAATCTTGGTCTCTCCTCTGAAGCACAATGCTGGCAACAAAGCTCAGTCTGGTGGCCTGTAAGTCATATTTAATCTGGTATTATTTTAGTCTGGTGGTAAATCATATTTAATCTGGTATTGATTATTTTAGTCTGGTGGCCTAAAAGTTTTATTTACTTTGTTATAAAATATTTTAATGTGATGGCCTGCAAGTCATATTTAATAGGTATTGATTATTTTAGTCTGGTGGCCTGTAAATCATATTTAATCTGGTATTGATTATTCTGTAAATCATATTTAATCTGGTATTGATTATTTTAGTCTGGTGGCCTGTAAAGAGGGCTTAAAGCAAGGACAAATTATGTACCTGGAGTTAATATTTTTTAAAGCTGTTACAAAACAATGACCTAACTTTCAAATCTTTAAACTGTGATCAACACTGAAATCAGACAGTGAATGAGGACTTTAAACCCTATGTAAACCTCTTTCACTCTTTTGTTGATTATTTCACTTTTGTCTGATGGCCTGTGAGCCTCTTTCACTCTTTTATTGATTATTTTAGTCTGATTGCCAATTTGTCTCTTTCACCCTGTTATTGGTTATTTCAGTCTGTCACCCTCTAATGAGGCCTTCAACTGCTATCAGAAACAGTGTAATATAAACACATGAATACTTAAACAAAGTTGTATTTATGAGTAATTGCTAGATACTCAAACATTTCTCTGATACACAAGTTGTGACGTTGGGAGGACATGCCAGTATCAGAAATGGCTAGGAAGGACGTCAGTCCCAGTAATGATAACTTCTGTTCTTCTGTGATAGTGTTGGTTGTCAGTGTTGAAGTTTGTGTCCTAGTGTTAATGTTTGATTGTTCTTCTGTCCTAGAGTTGGTGTTTGTGCTAACTCTGTTCTTCTGTCCTAGTGTTGATGGCTGCATGCTCGGTGTACACTGATGCAAGTGAGTGATTTTGCTGACAAACTGAAACTTTGTTAGAAAAGGGTGAAATATTGTGTAGGTTACACAGCAAAATGTCCAGAAAATTATTACATGTTGATTTTCAAGTGAATTAATTCATAATTAGCTGTGATTTTGAGCAATATTAGAAGCCCCAAAATGGTTTTCCATTTACAGATTGATTGTATCAAAGTCAAATGATGTCATTATGTCACTGTTAATGAGCATTTCTCTCAGATTATCGTGCTGACTTTTCTGAGCAGGCGTCGCAGTATCTCACATGACTCTTAATCCTTTTCCATCGCATTTCTGTTGAATTCATTCTCGCTAATCCACCGCCAGAGCGAGTGTATTAAATCAGTTAGAGTGTTGTCAATTTGTTTCCCATCAACCGTGCCGCACTTGGTTTTGCCCTCCTTACCCAAAATCACAGCCAGTTTAAAAGCTTTCAACAACATGTGAAGCCATGTTTAGTACTCAAAGCCCCAGGTTGTAAAGAAAATGGAGTAAAAGTGAAGATGTAATATGGGTGTTGAGATGTGAGATGGGTGTTGATATGTAACACTGGTGTTAACTGAGAGAGTTATGAGGGCCTCTTCACACTCTGGGTGTTGATATGTATTAACTGAGAGAGTTATGAGGGCCTGTAACACTCTGGGTGTTGATATGAACACTCTGGTATTAACTGAGAAAGTTATAAGGGCCTTTAACACTCTGGGTGTTGATATGTATTAACTGAGAGTTATGAGGGCCTGTAACACTCTGGGTGTTGATATGAACACTGGTGTTAACTGAGAGTTATGAGGGCCTCTTCATGTTGTACTTCCTGTGTGTCTCCTACAGAGAGCAGCATTGCCTGTGAGCAAACTCCAGTCAGCCTGACCTGCGGTGAGTACAGCCATCTCTCACAGTCACAACCAATCACAAACACAGCTCAGAGGTCACATGGTCTCTCAGAGCCAATCACAAACGCAGCTCAGTGGTCATTGTTTCTCTCAGCCACTACTCACTCACAATCCTCACTCAGGAGTCACATCTCTCAGAACCAATCACAACCCCACCTCAGAGATGTTAATCTCTCCTACAATGTGTACCGGTAATTTGCTGATTCACAGCGTAAACATCTCTCTTTTTACCCATCAGAAACTGGACAGATCGTTGTTTACGCGGCTAACTACGGACGAACAGACGCAACCACGTGCCCAGGTGGACCTATTCAAACCACCAACTGTGCTGCCTCAAACAGTCTCTCCATCGTGGCAAACGGGTCAGTTTCTAAAGGCCTTGCTACAGTTGCCTGGTTTAACCTGATTCACTACTTTATTTCACTTTTTAAAAAGAGTCTCGCCACTCACAAATCATGATTGGGAAACATTTCCATCTTCCAACATTGACCATGGATTCCTAAGGTTACTTCCTACTTTGCCTAACTGATTCTGAAACGCATTGGCAGTCAGGAAACAATGTATTAGGCCTACCTTCACGGTACATTAATGTACACATTCTTCTGACTGCATTTTGTTGATGGTTGCAGGTATTGCTACTGCCGTTTAATACGAATTAGTACAGTAGTAGGGTCAGTCAGGGATTTTGCAGGAAGTGTTGTTTGTGTTTATATTTAAAATTATTACCAGATGCTTTTGTGCAAAAAAAACATACTCTATATTTCTATATTTTAACCACAGACAAAACAAAACACGCTAGCGAGGTAGCTCACTGTTATCTTCAGTAGTCCCCCAAGAAATTCCATGCAGGGTTTCATTTTTGTTTGGGGGACAGGCTGCCCTCACATTGTTTGGGGTCCAACAGTTATTACGACATAGCGTTATTACGACAACCCTCTATTACGACATACATGCCTCTATTTAGACATCCCCCTACTCCAATTTTTTTTAGTACCACTATTGCGACATAACCTATCCTCATTTTTTTTAAATAACTTTTTAGTAGGCCTACCTCTATTCCGACATTACCAATCCTCATTTTCAATTTATCTCAGTTCCTGTATCCTATCAAATTCCAACATCCTAGATGCATGGATGAGCTGTAGTCATGTCATCTGCACCTGCAGCTACATCAACAATCCACCTGCCATCCACTTCAAACAATGTTTTTCCCAATAATTGATATCGGCACACATTTCAGTCAAAACCTTAGGTGATTTTGAACTGGCCATGTGAATAAATGTTACACATTATGTAAAACACAGGTAGCTCTCCTCATTTTTATTCTTTAAGCTCTCAGGGGAAAAAGGTCGGAAACTCCATGAATAAAACAAACTCTGTGCGTGCAGGCCAGGCTACTTAAGAAGCACAAATAAGGCTCTAGGACCTGAAGTTTGGACTTTTTTGTTACAAACAATAGTCCTTGACTGATTCTTGCGTGTTTTGAGGGAATCTTTTTTATAATGTTTTTATATGTGACTCACTAATCAACTTTTTTTAGCTCTTAAACACGGAAAATACACTGTTCAGAGCTAACCTTTCAGTTTCATTCGGTTAAAGTTCTTGTGCGTAGGCTATTAGGCTATAGAATCCAATCCAGTCGATGCCCCTGCTATTTATCAATGTAGCCTTTCATTGTTTTTTTGCCATGAATCGTCTGAGCTGTGATGAAATCGTGTGTTGTTTAAAGTTGGGACGATTGCTGTAGGCCTAGGCTACTGCCCATATTGGAATAAAAAAAATAAAGGCCCACCCTACTTCGCAAAAGTCCACTCTGTTGAAAAATCCTGGCTACGCCACTGATAATGACCTCATCTCGGAATGGCAGGATGTTTGAAAAAAGGTCAAGTGCCGCTACTCCGACAATGGAAAAAAAAATTGTCGCAGTAGTGGGACGCTTTAAAATGAATGTTAATGCCGCCACTTCGACAATTAGACACCAATGTCTACACTGTAAGTAGCGGCATGTCGGAATAGCAGCATGAAACCACATTTTTTGTTTCCAGTTTTTGGAGCCTGGGCTGCCTACAGTAGTATAAGAGAGAGTTTGTTTTAACAGTGTACTGTTAACAGTGTGCAAATTTAACAGCAACAGGAGTTGACTCAAAGTGTGTTTCAGGTGGAGCAAGTAAGTTGAGGATACAGCATAGATCAGAAGGAGAGAGTGAGTTGAGGATACAGCATAGATCAGAAGGAGAGAGTGAGTTGAGGATACAGCATAGATCAGAAGGAGTGAGTTGAGGATACGAGTGAGTTGAGGATACAGCATAGATCAGAAGGAGAGAGTGAGTTGAGGATACAGCATAGATCAGAAGGAGTGAGTTGAGGATACAGCATAGATCAGAAGGAGTGAGTTGAGGATACGAGTGAGTTGAGGATACAGCATAGATCAGAAGGAGTGAGTTGAGGATACAGCATAGATCAGAAGGAGTGAGTTGAGGATACAGCATAGATCAGAAGGAGAGAGTTGAGGATACAGCATAGATCAGAAGGAGTGAGTTGAGGATACAGCATAGATCAGAAGGAGTGAGTTGAGGATACAGCATAGATCAGAAGGAGTGAGTTGAGGATACGAGTGAGTTGAGGATACAGCATAGATCAGAAGGAGTGAGTTGAGGATACAGCATAGATCAGAAGGAGTGAGTTGAGGATACAGCATAGATCAGAAGGAGTGAGTTGAGGATACAGCATAGATCAGAAGGAGAGAGTTGAGGATACAGCATAGATCAGAAGGAGAGAGTTGAGGATACAGCATAGATCAGAAGGAGTGAGTTGAGGATACAGCATAGATCAGAAGGAGTGAGTTGAGGATACGAGTGAGTTGAGGATACAGCATAGATCAGAAGGAGTGAGTTGAGGATACAGCATAGATCAGAAGGAGTGAGTTGAGGATACGAGTGAGTTGAGGATACAGCATAGATCAGAAGGAGTGAGTTGAGGATACAGCATAGATCAGAAGGAGTGAGTTGAGGATACAGCATAGATCAGAAGGAGTGAGTTGAGGATACGAGTGAGTTGAGGATACAGCATAGATCAGAAGGAGTGAGTTGAGGATACAGCATAGATCAGAAGGAGTGAGTTGAGGATACAGCATAGATCAGAAGGAGAGAGTTGAGGATACAGCATAGATCAGAAGGAGTGAGTTGAGGATACAGCATAGATCAGAAGGAGTGAGTTGAGGATACGAGTGAGTTGAGGATACAGCATAGATCAGAAGGAGTGAGTTGAGGATACAGCATAGATCAGAAGGAGTGAGTTGAGGATACAGCATAGATCAGAAGGAGTGAGTTGAGGATACAGCATAGATCAGAAGGAGTGAGTTGAGGATACAGCATAGATCAGAAGGAGTGAGTTGAGGATACGAGTGAGTTGAGGATACAGCATAGATCAGAAGGAGTGAGTTGAGGATACGAGTGAGTTGAGGATACAGCATAGATCAGAAGGAGTGAGTTGAGGATACAGCATAGATCAGAAGGAGTGAGTTGAGGATACAGCATAGATCAGAAGGAGTGAGTTGAGGATACGAGTGAGTTGAGGATACAGCATAGATCAGAAGGAGTGAGTTGAGGATACAGCATAGATCAGAAGGAGTGAGTTGAGGATACGAGTGAGTTGAGGATACAGCATAGATCAGAAGGAGTGAGTTGAGGATACAGCATAGATCAGAAGGAGTGAGTTGAGGATACAGCATAGATCAGAAGGAGAGAGTGAGTTGAGGATACAGTGTACAGTAGATAAGAAGGAGGAGCAAACATTTAAAGGGGAATCACAGAGGAATTACGTAAATGGATACATAAAACGGATGAAATATGAAGATAAAATAAGGAGTAAATATGGATAATATGGAGTAAAACCTGTTCCATGTCAAACTGAATCTGAACATTTTGTATTTTCATTTGAACTGTTGAATTGTATTAAAACAAAACATTTTGAATAGTATATTTTGAAACTGAATGAATTAGCTTGGAACTAATATCCCAGTACATTTTTTACATTTAATTAGGTTGCTCTGATAGGTACATTATCCTCACTGAAAATTCGGCACTCTGCACTTCAACATTCAGTTCTCTGGTAACTAATTGGTAACTAATAATCATTAGTATTCTTAATTAAGACAGGACAACTAGGAGCTCACCTAGAGCTGTGTACAGGCTGCTGGTCCAATCGGCCCACTCTTTATCAACAGGTGTGATGGAAAGACTTCCTGCTCCGTGCAGGCCTCCAACAGCATCTTCACTGACCCATGCTTTGGCACCTTCAAGTACCTGAACGTCTCGTATAGCTGCATCAATACCAGTGAGTACAAACACACACACACAAGCACACACACACAAACACACACACACAAACACACACAGACAAAAATAGCTTGTAGCAGAGGGCGTTGAGCTATCAAAATAAATCGCTATTTTCAAAACGGATCAGTCTTCTAAAACGGATAATTCCGGCCCTAGATTATGATTGGCTAAATCATGTTGTAAAACCCAACACAACCATTCACGTTGACCGCATTATTCTATATCAGGAAAGGGCAACATTTGAATGATATTTAATAATTAATCTGCGAGCCGCATGCAGCCCTCCTCACTCAGTGCTGCACGCGGATTAATAATCAAATATCATTACACAATTGGTTTCTACCACATCGGAAACGGATCAATAATTAAATGTCATTACACAATTGGTTTCTACCACATCAGAAACAGATCAATAATCAAATATCATTACACTATTGGTTTCTACCACATCGGAAATGGATCCTTCATCGTAATGTTGTCGTACCAGATGATCTTTTTGCAGAATTCAAAGGCAAACCTATGTGTTTAGTATGTTTGGAAACAAAATCAGCCTTGAAAGATTTCAGCTTAAGTCGCCACTACACCACACACAGAGATCAATAAAAGTAGGGAACACCAGAGCTTCTAGCCATTTCAAAGGAAAGATAGACTACACAACAAAAGATAGACTACACCACTTGGGCAGCCGTGGCCTACTGGTTAGCACTCTGGACTTGTAACTGGAGGGTTGGGGCCGTGGCTGAATTGCCCTTGAGCAAGGCACTTAACCCCTCACTGCTCCCCGAGCGCCGCCGTTGAAGCAGGCAGCTCACTGCGCAAGGATTAGTGTGTGCTTCACCTCACTGTGTGTTCACTGTGTGCTGTTTGTGTTTCACTAATTCACCGATTGGGTTAAATGCAGAGACAATGCAGATTCCCTCACGGGATCAAAAAAGTATACTTATACTTATATACAACAGAGCCTTTTTACCAGAGCCACAATTACCCATAGCAAAGGATAAACATGTTTATTGTTGAAATGTGTAATACTTTTTTTGTTTATGTTAAAAGTTCATTAATGAATAGAAGCAATATTAAAAATGCATTTGAGTATAGAAAATATTAAATTAAAGCATGTTTGTTTAATACACATTACAGGCACACTGTAGCCTAGATATATTTTGTTCTTCTCTAAAATTGAAGCTTTAACTCTCCTATATCCCAGTAGTGGAAGTGCCAGCAACAATAGAATATTTGTGGCTCTATCGTCAAAGTTGCCCATCCCTGCTCTATGTTACTATATCCTCTATCATCAAAGTTGCCCATCCCTGCTCTGTCATCAAAGTTGCCCATCCCTGCTCTATATTGACTGCATTTAGCGGACATTTCGGCTAAACTCTAATAACTTGACTATTATTCTACTTTGCTACGGAAATTCAAACAGAAACGGCAATGACATTTGTCATTCTTTATTATTCCTGAATAACAAATGGTATTTTAACACCGGCAGTCTGAGGCTTTCTGGTGGAATGGAATCCTCCATCGCTCTGTCACCGACTCGTATTCCCTGGCTTTCGACCATGCTGCCCGTTGACGTAAACATGTTGTTCATGTTCATCAGTTCCGAAGTGGGGCGTGGCATTTGCATTCAAGGCTACAGACCCCAGAAACAGCATATTCTGAAATGAACTGAAACAGGCGAGAATAGAGCTGGTGATAATGTGTAATCTGAGAGGAATTTTGGGCAAACAGCTTCAGGGACATGTTTTGTGCAACACCTAGGCCTATTTTGACTTGTTGAGTATAATATGGGACCTTTAAAGGACCCATGTGTAAGAACTTCTCCCATCTAGTGTTTAGGGATTATATTGCAACCTACTGTATTTGTAAGTGAAGGACTTATGAGTAATACTTAAAATCGTTCGTGTTATTTTTTTGTTAAATCACAAATCATTTTTACAGTTACAAATCCTGATACACACACACACACACACACACAATACATATAAGACGCTTCTCATCCCTAAGGTGGTGCAAAAGTCTGTGCACCTGCAGAAAAAAATGGTAACCTTAGGACAACTTTTTGTACATAGAATATTGATTTGTAATTGTAGAATATATTTGTAATGGTAAAATATTTTTAACTGTAGGATGATTTGTAGCTGTAAAACCGATCCGTACCCGTAGAATAGATTTGTAAGTGTAGAGCACATTTGTGATATTGACAATTACTTGTACAGATCATTTTTACAGTCACAAATAATTTCTACATTCCACGTCAGTTCAACCAGGGCCCACGCACTTAGGTCTCAAAAAATTCTGAAAAAATTACCAGGTGTACCTATGTTACCCAGGAGACATACTGTAAAATTACTCTTATGTAAGATCAATACTTTCCAAGATACAGCCAGTTTTACAGGTGGAGGGGGGTGTCGATTTTGTCCAGCCTCTTTTTTTTTGTCAAAGTTCACAAGCCCACAGCGCAAGAACTAAACCATGTAGGAGGCTCAAATTTTGCATGGTGGTACATAAATAGGAATAGTATGTAGCAAAATCGTCACGTTTGGTCTGGATAATCCTGCATGGTCATAGCTGACCCTCAAAGTTGATACAAATTTTATTGTAGTTTTTGGCTGGGCTCTGTTTAAGCCTTCAGAAGACATATTTGTACTCAACATAGGCTCTTAATTTATTTTTCTTTCTGAGATAAGTAGAAACACTCTCACAAAAAGCAATGAACAGAAAATAAATCCCTTCAGGGTCTGAACAGCAGACCTCACAAGTCTGAAAAATCATTTTGGTTATCATTTTCAGAGCACCCAAACACCTTGTGGGAATATACAAAGATTTTTAAAATATGTTTTTCCTTATTCTCCATGATCCCTTCTTTTTGAAAACACCAATTTGACTTGTCTTATGCAAATCTTTCTTTTTTATTTTCCACCCTGAACATAGGCAAAATGCCCCATTGACATCAATATGTTTTATATAGAGTCACCACACTGCCACCTGTGGTTGTATAGAGTAACCTGTGGTAGCTCTATACAAAACATATTGATGTCAATGGTGCATTTTGCCCATGTTCAGGGTGTTGATATGTATTAACTGGTATTAACTGAGAGTTATGAGGGCCTCTTCACACTCCTGCTGATGTTGTGCTTCCTGTGTGTCTCCTACAGAGAGCAGCATTGCCTGTGAGCACACTCCAGTCAGCCTGACCTGCGGTGAGTACAGCCATCTCTCACAGTCACAACCAATCACAAACACAGCTCAGAGGTCACATGGGCTCTCAGAGCCAATCACATACACAGCTCAGAGGTCACATGATCTCTCAGAACCAATCAGAGCAGCTCAGAGATGTTAATCTCTCCTACAGTGTGTACTTTGTCTGCTGATTCACAGCGTAAACATCTCTCTTTTTACCCATCAGAAACTGGACAGATCATGGTTCACACTGCTAACTACGGACGAACAGACGCAACCCAGTGCCCAGGTGGACCTATTAAAACCACCAACTGTGCTGCCTCAAACAGTCTCTCAAATCATGGAAAACAGGTCAGTCTCTCAAATCATGGAAAACAGGTCAGTTACTCCTAGCGTAACTGCCTCAAACAGTCTCTCAATCATGGAAAACAGGTCAGTTACTCCTAGCGTAACTGCCTCAAACAGTCTCTCAAATCATGGAAAACAGGTCAGTTACTCCTAGCGTAACTGCCTCAAACAGTCTCTAAATTATGGAAAACAGGCCAGTTACCATCTCAAGCCATCCCAAGTTAGCTTCAGAGAAGCCTGATGGAGCAGTGATGCCCAATAGTCCCAAGTTAGCTTCAGAGAAGCCTGATGGAGCAGTGATGCCCAATAGTCCCAAGTTAGCTTCAGAGAAGCCTGACGGAGCAGTGATGCCCAATAGTCCCAAGTTAGATTCAGAGAAGCCTGATGGAGGATGCTAGCCCAGCTCCTTATCCACTATGTTACCACTGTCAGTGTTGGGGAAGTTACTTTTAAAAAGTAGTGTTTGCTCGTTACTCTTTACTTCTCAAAAAAGTAACCCGTTACTTTACTTAGTTACCCTCTATGGAAAGTAACTTTTTACGTTACTCGTTACTTTTACATTGCTCGACTTTGGGCAGAACCCAATATCTGTTCCTAAATGTGTAGGCCTACATAAAGTTCTACTATGGAGGACATAACAGGTATTTCTTTTGTGCTCTTTATTATAAAAAATGCCACAAACAGAGCACTTGACAAGAAAACATTGGGCTTATAGGCTTCAACACCACCACTAAGCCCTATGAAACAATATAAAATAACATAGCCTCGCTACATCTTGGGCATATAGGTGAACACAAAATATATGAGGGCTTATTTTATAGCCTTATACTCTTTCATTAAAGAGGCGCTCCTCCGAAATTTGGTGCAAAGCTAGTGCAAATCGTATCAATAGCTGGCAGTTGAGTTAACGGCAGTAGACAAAATCAGGGGACCAGTGGCGCAAAAAGTGGGTATGCACTATATGCGGCGCATAGGGGAGCAAAAAGTGGGTATGCGCTATATGCGGCGCATAGTGGAGCAAAAAGTGGGTATGCGCTATATGCGGCGCAGCACCATGGGGGCGCCAAAGCGATTGAAAAAAAATAATAATAATATATTTGGTATTTCTATATGTAGCTACTGCTGTCCGTTTCTAAATCATTTCAACATTTTCTCAATGTTCTATAACATTTTAGAGGACTAACAGGCCAGAGCAGGGGTTCCCAAACTTTTCCACGACAAGGCCCCCCAAATACCACTAGGTTCTGGACAAGGCCCCCCAAATACCACTAGGTTCTGGACAAGGCCCCCCAAATACCACTAGGTTCTGGACAAGGACCCCCAAATACCACTAGGTTCTGGACAAGGACCCCCAAATACCACTAGGTTCTGGCCAAGGCCCCCCAAATACCACTAGGTTCTAGCCAAGGACCCCCTTGATGTGTTATTAAACCCATCTACAATACTACGGCAAATGTAAAAATACATTATATAGTTAATTCTAATAATTATTTTAGCTACAAGCACTTTGCGATGGAGCATACAGCGTGTAAAAATTGCATTTGGGGCTTTCTGCTATATGAGAGCTATCACTCTACTATTATTCCCAGTCATTATCATGGACAATATAATGTTCAGATATAAATTATTGTAATGGCATTGTATAGCAACCCTCATATTAATAGGTATATGTAAAATGTATTTGTTGCTTTTATTTTTCCCTCCAACTTACTGAGGCCCCCCTGGCACTCCCTCGCGGCCCCCACTTTGAAACCCACTGGGCTAGAGGACGCCCTCTCTCATTAGATTCACACACACACACACACACACATACCCAGGGGGAACTTTGTTGATCTCTCCATCCCACTGGGCTAGAGGACGCCCTCTCTCATTAGATTCCATCATAGAATTTTCACATAGAAGAGGGAGTGGGGGCGCCGTCAGCGCTGAGTGAGCAGATAGGCCTACGAGTAGTGAGTTGCCGTCTATGGAAAAAGATGGATACAGCAAAAAAAAGCTGTTGGCGGCTAAAAATAGAAAAAGAAAGAGGGAAAAGGAGATGGCATGTCAAGGGATGCAACAGCAGTTAAATAAGTGGACGGTGAAAGGCAACAGGTAGGATTTGAAGTGATGACGTCTGTGCTTGGAGGCTTGCAAATATGAATGTTACAGCAGACTAACTAGCGTTTGTTAAGCATAATGCCGATTGAAACAGCCTTTTCCATTCAGATAGCTAGGTGGCTACCATGCTCATACTGCACTTTTAATGGCCAACTGCAAACAGAAATGTCACGCTAGCAGCAACTCATTACATGTTTCCATATCCTAATAATGAAGGCTTCTTGTAATAACTTAATATTGCGTTGTCAATGTGGTGCAAACAAACAAGGCTAGAGTTGGATCAGCCTTATCCATTGTGAATAATAGCTGGCAACAAGGGCGTCGTAGTGGGGGGACACGTGGGAATAAATTACCCGGGCCCCAAGTGGGGGGAGGGCCCCTAAGGAGTTGAATTTTATTTTCCTTAATAATAAATAATTTCCTTAATTTAAAGATCTTAATAAATGTTATTAACTAATATAGATGCAAATATTTCGGGTAAATGCATCAGTTGATTGATGTATTAAATTGTGTCCAAGCCAACATTGTTTGAGGGCAGGTACCCTCTCCCTTGCACGAAATGGTTCAGTCCGCCTTCCCCTGCTAGGCGCATTTTTGAAGTAACGTTCATTCTGCAGACGGTCACGGTGTGAAGATGTCTAAGTCTAAGAAAGCTAAATCCGGTTCCCAGAAAAGAAAAGAGAGGCAAGAAAGGGAGAAAAAAAGAAATGAGGGAAAACAAATGTTAACAGCCTTCTTTCCCAAGAAAGGTGAGCCCAATGTGAAAGCAATAGTCTACAAATGAAATGAACTCCTGAAGGTTACAAAACACTTCAATTGACCCCTTGCAAGTGACGTCACGTTTTGTTCGCGCCACAGCAAAATAGCCTAGTGGACGGCAAGAACACAAATCAAATCAATGGGTTCTAATGGGACATATCGCACAGCTAGGAGATTATAGTGAGATTTAACCGTAGTAATGCCCTTCCACGACTGTTGGCTTATTGTTTGGAATACAACAACATCCCATGTTCTTACATAGATATATTTGGGGGCCAAGCAGCGAAGCTGCGAAGGCACCCATTGTGTTTCTACGTTTTCTTCCCTATTATTATTGGGGGCCAAGCAGCGAAGCTGCGAGGCAACCATTGTGTTTCTATGATTTCTTATTATTATTACAGTGCATGAAAATGCACTGTACTGTTATTCCAAGGCATTTTATTATTATTCTTCTTCTAACGCACTTAATGCAGCTTCAACCGTTTAACGTAGAAACTTCATTCAAACTATGTTACGTAGGTCTTACTTAGGACATGTGAGCTTTGTATTTTTCAACTTTGTAACTTTTATACTTTTTAAACTATTAATTAAAAACTAATCAAAATTTCCCCATTGACTTAACATTATGATTATGACATCACAATACGGCCGTTAAGCAATTAGAATCCTATGGCAGGTGTTCGGGCCACCTGCATCAACTGCCATTCTCAGGCTTTAAGCATACAAACTGGCCCTATTAAGACTACACATCCTGTTCAACTGCTTCCTCTGCCGAAAACTGTTTCAAAATAAAAGTCCTCACTACAATATTTCACTGTTAAACAATTTAACCCTTTAAACTACTGAACTTTTTAACTGTTCAGCCATTGTAACTGTTACTTGTCATCAACTATGACTCCTACCCACTGTAGCTAGTTAGCATGGTTAGCATAGTTAGCATGCTAGCATGTTAGCATGTTAGCATGCTAGTTAGCATTTTTTACAAAACTGCTAAAAATGATTAGGTAAGTTAGCTAAGTCACATGGTTAGCATAGTTAGCATGCTAACATGTTAGCATGCTAGTTAGCATTTTTTACAAAACTGCTAAAAATGATTAGCTAAGTTAGCTAAGTCACATGGTTAGCATAGTTAGCATGCTAGCATGTTAGCATGCTAGTTAGCATTTTTTACAAAACTGCTAAAAATGATTAGCTAAGTTAGCCAAGTCTCATGGTTAGCATAGTTAGCATGCTAACATGTTAGCATGCTAGTTAGCATTTTTTGCAAAACTGCTAAAAATGATTAGCTAAGTTAGCTAAGTCACATGGTTAGCATAGTTAGCATGCTAACATGTTAGCATGCTAGTTAGCATATTTAGCAAAACTACTAAAAATGATTAGCTAAGTTAGCTAAGTCACATGGTTAGCATAGTTCACATGTTAATTAGCATAGTTATCATAACTAATAAAAATGATTAGCTAGGTTAGCTAAGTCATATGGTTAGCATAGTTAACATTTTAACATTGTTAGCATGCTAGTTAGCATAGTAACTTGGTTAACATTATTATCTTTATTAACATAGTTAGCATAACTACTAGCAAACATTGGAGCCATTCTAACTGTTAGTTATCGTCAACTATCTGCCTAAATAATTTAACCATTTCAATTATTAACCTGTTTAACTGTTCAGTCATTCCAACTATATTAAACCCTATCTACCAAGCAAATAATTTAACCATATGAACTCATCATATTTTTGCATTTTCATGCACTGTATTTCCTTCAGGAAATGCTTTTCTAGTTATTATTTAACATCTTTCTTCCGCCATTGGAGTCTATGGCAGCCCATAGAACCGTCTGGTGAAAAGTTGTGAAATTTGGCACACTGATTGAGGACAGTCTCATGGTCAATTTCACCAAGTTTCATGTTGGCACCTTGACCGCTCTAGCGCCACCAACAGGCCAAAGTTGGACGTGCGTTCACGCACGTAACTTCTGACCCGTATGACCGATTGTCAAAAATGAGGTATCGTTGGATTCCTTGGGCCAAGACGAGTTCAACGCACCCTATGACGTCATTTTCCGCCATGATGGATTTTCCGCCATTTTGGATTTTATCAAAAACACTAAAACGGCTTCTCTGGTCACAAATGTTGTCCAATCGACACCAAACTTCACACACATCATCTACAGAACACGATACTTTAGCGAATTACTTTTTGTCTTCGGAAATAAAACCGTTCGCCCGTAACAGCCAATCAAATTTTGCGGCGAAGTCGCCAAACAGGAAGTGAACTCATATCTCAGCAACTCTTTCATGTATCATAACCAAACGTAGTATATAGACTACTGACCCCATCAAGAGGACGCTCAAAAATTTTGGTAACCTTTGACCTCTAGGGGGCGCTGCAATTAAGACACATGCCTTTTGGCCTTTAGCTGCTGTTGTGCTTAGAATTAAAATGCACTAGTGGTGTCTGACAATACTGTGGAAGGTCCTTAGGTCAACAGAGGACAACTTGTGACATCAACATAATTGATTTGGCTGCCATATTGGATTTAATCAAAAACATGAATAAGTATTCGCAAGTCACAAATTTCAGCTGATCCTCGCCAAAATTGGCAGAGACCATCTTCAGACCATGCCTTATCAGTGTATTTTTTTCTGGAACAATTGACTGAAGCGTTCGCCTGTAACAGCCAATCGAAATTTGCGGCGAAGCCGCCAAACAGGAAGTGAGCTCATATCTCAGCAACGCTTTCATGTATCAAAACCAAACTTAGTACATGGTCCTCAGGACCCACCAGGAGGACGCTCAAGAAATTTGGTGACCTTTGACCTCTAGGGGGCTCTGTAATTGGCAAAAATGTATTTTGGCCTGTAGTTGCTGCATTATTCTGCAATGGAGGTCAATGGCAGCCCATAGAACCGTCTGGTTCATCCTGATGATGCACAAATAATTTGGTGACCTTTGACCTCTATGGGGGCATTGAAATCACAGCAAGCATGATCATATCTCAATCGATCTTTTATTTTTGATGTGAAACTGATGACAGCGAGTTCCATCCAGTTAATTCTAATGCGTGCGTGCAAGGGTGGGGCAGGGTGGGACGGGCAGGGGCAATTGCGGCGGTGGGTTGGCTGGGTGAGGGGGCGGCGACACTCAGCCCTGGTTCAGCCACACAAAATCAGTTATGTTTTGATGTGAAACTTGACCTTGTAACTCAGCCAATCTTGGGTTGTTTGACATGGAACTTGCTGTGACTGCTTAATGCTATATGCCTGATGCCACGGCATTGAGTTGCATGGCAAATCTGGCCTGCTGAACTGCCTGCTTGGCCCCCACATTGCTGCTTGCAGCTATATTTATTATTCCGTCATTGAAGTCAATGGCAGCCCATAGAACCGACTGGTGAAAAGTTTTGAAATTTGGCACAGTGATTGGACACAGTGCCATGATTCATTTCACCAAGTTTCAGGTCGGCACCTTGAGCACTCTAGCGCCACCACCAGGCCAAAGTTGGACGTGCGTTCATGCACGTAACTTTTGACCCGTTCACCCGATTGTCAAAAATGAGGTATCGTTGGAATCCTTGGACCAAGCCGAGTTCAACGCACCCTATGACGTCATTTTCCGCCATGATGGATTTTCCGCCATTTTGGATTTCATCAAAATCACTTAAAACGTATCAGAGGTCACAAATTTTGTCCGATCGACACCAAACTTTACAGATATCATCTACAGACCATGCTTCATTAATGCATTGCTTTTTGTCTTCGGAACTAAAACCGTTCGCGCGTAACAGCCAATCGAAATTTGTGGCGAAGCCGCCAAACAGGAAGTGAGCTCATATCTCAGCAACCCATTGATCTATCATAACCAAACTTAGTCCATGGACTCAGGACCCAATCAGGGGGACGCTCAAGAAATCTGGTGACCTTTGACCTCTAGGGGGCGCTGTAATTAAGAAACATGCCTTTTGGCCTGTAGCAGCAGTTGTGCTTAGAATTAAAACGCACTAGTGGTGTCTGGTACTACTGTTGAAGGTCCTTAGGCCGACCCAAGCCAACTTGTGATGTCATCATAATTGATTCGGCCGCCATATTGGATTTAATCAAAAACACATACAAGTTTTTGGAGGTCACAAATTCCAGCGGATCCTCACCAAAATTGGCAGAGACCATCTTCAGACCATGCCTTATCAGTGTGTTGCTTTCTGGAACAATTGACAGAAGCATTCGGCTGTAACAGCCAATCGAAATTTGCGGCGAAGCCGCCAAACAGGAAGTGAGCTCATATCTCAGCAACCCTTGCATGTATCAAAGCCAAACTGGGTGCATGGACTCAGGACCCAATCAGGGGGACACTCAAGAAATCTGGTGACCTTTGACCTCTAGGGGGCGCTGTAATTAAGAAACATGCCTTTTGGCCTGTAGCTGCTGTTGTGCTTAGAATTAAAATGCACTAGTGGTTTCAGGTAATACTGTTGGACGTCCTTAGGCCAACCCAGGCCAACTTGGATTTAATCAAAAACATCAAAACGTTTTCACAGGTCACAAATTTCATCTGATCTTCACCAAAATTGGCAAAGACCATCTTCAGACCATAACCTATCAATATATTGCTTTCTGGAACAATTGACAAAAGCATTCTTCCGTAACAGCCAATCAAAAATTATGGCGAAGCCGCCAAACAGGAAGTGAGCTCATATCTCAGCAACCCTGCCATGTATCATAACCAAACTTACTACATAGATTCATGACCCCATTAGGAGGACGCACAAAACATTTGGTGACCTTTGACCTGTAGAGGTTGCTGCAATTTGCAATATTGCATTTTGATCTGTAGTTGCTGATGTGTTTCATCGATCCTTTATTTTTTGATGTGAAACTGATGACAACATGTTCCATCCAGTTCATTCTAATGCGTGCGTGCAAGGGCGGGGAGGGGCAGGACGGGGTGGGACGGGCAGGGGTGATTAGGTGGGGGGCTGGCTGGCGGAGGCGGTAGCAATTCTCAGCCCTGTTTCAGCCCTACAAAATCAGTTATGTTTTGATGTGACACTAGTTGAAAGTGTTGATCGCGGATGTCTGCTGAGTTCTATCTTGTCGCCATGGCTACTCAACCACAGTATTTCAACCACAATTGCATGCTTATCTCCTCAGTGTATGAAGCGCAGCAGCGGTTGCTATAGCAACCATTGACTCTGAACAGGATGGCAGATAGCACTTAGGCAAAGTCTTTAGCAAGATCTGAATGTAAACAGATAATACCGTTCAAGTTTTTTTATTCCCTATTTCTTTCAATTCTTTAACTTAAGACATGTAGGCCTAAGAAGTTTATTCACTGGGCAACGTACAAACTGACGAGTTACATTAGCCCTAGCACTATGAGCTACGATAAACGTTAGCTAGAATAGCTAGCTTCTAAGTGTGGCAGCTAAGTTATTATTTCATGTTCTGATATGACATTCTTAACGTTTTGACTACGTTACAACTGATAAAAGCAATACAAATAAAGTAACCAAATCGCTTTGCAATATTTTAGTCTAGAAATACTTATGGGTGTTCATTTACCATAATGTTAATTACAGTAGCCTAACGTTACGACCTAACGTTATCTCCACTTGCTGTTACCACCAGTTTTAATAACTTTACATTTGCGATCATGACCCATTTCGTCTAACAACACCACTGGCATCTTTCTTTGACTATCAGACCCCAAACAGCAATACATTGAACTACAAAGATGTTATAGTAATGGTGTTCAGTTCATCATAATCGTTATGACATAATGTAATTTGCCGTCTGTCTCCTATATTTTTGCCGTCCAGCATGGAGCCGTCACGTGACTTAAGTCACGTGTCTGCAAGGGGTGAATACCACCGCGAATCCGCGATTATCAGTGCTAAAACAGCATTAACACAAAATTAGAAATAACATGATGCCTGATTTATAGCCTACCACAACATTTCAATAGCCTACTAATTCGAAAATTATTATGAGCTAATAGCTTAACTTAGTAGGCTCAATGTTATATAGGTTCATGAAGAAAAGGCTGTCAAATTAGTAGCAAAGCTAACTTGTGAAACGCATCACACTCAGTTAGCTATAGATAGCTGTTCTCTCAGCCAAAAGTGTTCAATTTGTATAGATAGCTGTTCTCTCAGCCAAAAGTGTTCAATTTGTATAGATAGCTGTTCTGTCAGCCAAAAGTGTTTTCATTCATTTCATGTTCTAGCTTTTAAACATTCTTCAAATAAAACAGATATTCAGTGAAGTCTTGGGTAATAAGATTATTTTCTGTTATACAGTACATATAAGAGTTGTTAGATTAATTCAATGTGTGATTAGATAGTTAGTTGTGAACCTCATGCTTCATGCTTACAGCCGGTGGTTGGTTCGTTGGTTGGGGGGGCCCATGGCCACCACTTGTGCATAGGGCCCAGAATTTGGTGCTACGCCCCTGGCTGGCAAAAGGACGTTATGAGAACCGTTTAGACTCTCTTAAAGTGACAATGCACCATTAATCAATACTTATCAAGTATAACATGAAGTTAAGCATAAAATTGGCAGCATTTCTTTAAAAACATATTCAATACACACTAATGCACAGTAATAGTGTAAATTATTTGTTTTGCTTTAGTTTGTGTTTTTTTTTTGGGGGGGGGGGCAATATTGTTGTTGCATACCCCTTAAAAATGGTTAGCTGCACCCCTGCAGGGGACAGTGTAGGCTAGGCTACAACTAACACTCACATTCCTCCCCTTAGTTTCAACGAGTTCGAGTAATGTGAATAGGCTACCTCCATCCCTCAGAAGTTAGCGTTGGCTGCGTCTCGTTTGCTATGATTGCTCTTCATTGCCACCAGCCTCTGTCACATACCGTGTGGAGCTTGTGCCTATTGCACAAGTGCGCAACTGAGAAAGCAGCGTCACTGTCAAATCTGTCCCTGGGAAAAGTAACGTTGCGCAGATATGAAAAAGGAACTACGTTACGTTACCAAATTTTCAGTAGTAGCGCGTTACACTACTTTTTACTCGAAAAAGTAGTTACGTTACTGTAACTCGTTACTTTGTAACGTGTTACACACAACACTGACCACTGTACAGGCTGCTGGTCCAATCTGCCGCTTTTTTCAACAGGTGTGATGGAAAGACTTCCTGCTCGGTGCGGGCCTCCAACAGCATCTTCACTGACCCATGCTTTGGCACCTTCAAGTACCTGAACGTCTCATATAGCTGCATCAATACCAGTGAGTACAAACAAACACACACACACACACACACACACGCACACACACACACACACATTTCAGGAACTCCCTTACCGGCAATCAGCAGCAGGTGGGACCTAAACAAGGGCAAAGGCAAAACAGAGACAGATGGCGGTAACACACTAGGGCCGTAACAAGCTGCATCAATGCCAGTGAGTACACACAATAAAAACTGATCTGGTCCAGAATGCAGTGGTTAGTGGAAAGACAGGGCTCGCATGTACTGACACAGTGGAGATGGAATGAAGGGACAAGCGTCTGAGCCAGATACATTCTACAGCCCCCAGCGCCTGAGCTGATACATTCTACAGCCCAAGCGCCTGAGCTGATACATTCTACAGCCCCCAGCGTCTGAGCTGATACATTCTACAGCCCCCAGCGCCTGAGCCACATACTTCCACCCAAGCATCTGAGTCAGATACATTCTACAGCCCAAGCGTCTGAGTCAGATACATTCTACAGCCCAAGTGTCTGAGTCAGATACATTCTACAGCCCAAGCATCTGAGTCAGATTAACTTTAGGCACCACAGGGCAGAGGATGAGGATGAGGGACAGACTAGGGCAGTTGGCAGTCAACTCCCAAACACACCACAGGATCAGTATCAATCCCACAAAGACTTTAGGAAGTCAACTCCCAAACACACCACAGGATCAGTATCAATCCCACAAAGACTTTAGGAAGTCAACTCCAAAACACACCACAGGATCAGTATCAATCCCACAAAGACTTTAGGAAGAGTGGACACATCTCAAACAAAACCTCTATGCCTTCCTTCTCAAGAACACACTACTAGTGTTCCAATGCCACTCCATCAGTAGAACAAGAACACACTACTAGAACAGTGTTCCAATGCCACCCCGTCAGCAGTACAAGAAAACACTACTAGTGTTCCAATCAGCAGAACAAGAACAAGACCATCAGCAGAACAAGAACACTCTACTAGTGTTCCAATGCCACTCCATCAGCAGAACACATCAGAACACCCTACTAGTGTTCCAATGCCACCCCATCAGCAGAACAAGAACACCCTACTAGAACAGTGTTCCAATGCCACTCCATCAGCAGAACAAGAACACACTACAAGAACAGTGTTCCAATGCCACTCCATCAGCAGAACAAGAACACACTACAAGAACAGTGTTCCAATGCCACTCCATCAGCAGAACAAGAACACCCTACAAGAACAGTGTTCCAATGCCACCCCATCAGCAGAACAGCAGGACAGTTAAAAAAAAGAGGGAAACGGTACCATCCATGATTCAATATTTCTGTCACAACAAAATTATGACAGTGATCTGAGTTGTGTGAAATGCCAGTAAGTTGATTGTGATGAATCTTAAATTGTTATAACATTTAAATGATAACTCAAACACCTAAAGTAATTCTAATAATTATAATTTACAGACCGTTACTGTGTGTTTTTAAACATTAATGGCTAAAGAAATTTTATTTGAGCAACATTGATAGCACAGCAATAACATTAATATGCACAATATATGTTGTTATAAGTATATATTATATTAACATTAATATGCACAACATATGTTGTTATAAGTATATATTATATTAACATTAATGTGCACAATATATGTTGTTATAAGTATATATTATATAAACATTAATGTGCACAATATATGTTGTTATTAGCATATATCAACATTAACATGCACAATATATGTTGTTATTAGCATATATTATATTAACGTTAATATGCACAATATATGTTGTTATTAGCAGCATTCATGGCTTTGGGAAGGGAAGTGTGTAATGACATGCTTCACATTTCTGTTTCTAATTAAAAGTGAATTATGTAAGGGATAATGGACGACACGGTGGTCTGTTCACAGAAGTTAATGCACGGTCGAGGTTGTAAAACGGCCCCGACGCGAAGCGGAGGGCCATTTAAACCTCGTAGTGCATTAACTTCTGTGAACAGACCACCGTGGAGTCCATTATCCCGCTTATTCCACTGTTGCCACTTGCGTTGTGTTCATTTCCTGTTACAATTTAAACTTTTTAATCGCTAAAACTGTCTTGTTTGTAGAACTAATTTCTTCCGACACATATCAACTAATTTCTCAACTCACAGGACAAACTGCCGTTACTAGTTCTAAATGGATGGTTGCTACGGCCAAAGGCCAGTCGTTAGTTCTATCTCTCCCGTTGTCAAGCGGGCATATCCCAAGATTCTGATGAACTTTAGCTTTGAAACATCGCTATTTTACTTAGCCTGCTGTCATCCATCTAGCTAAAAGCCACCTCCGTCATATGCTACAATGTTGCAATGTTCTGAACGTCTGCATTTTACAGCTTGGATGCAACAGTTAATTTAAACTTCACAACGAGTTCGGCGAATTAATATACAAGTGTGATACGGCCAAAAAAATGGATCTACTTCATAGGTGGGCAGATAACATACGGTTAATGGTCGTTCTAAATTACGTAGGACAATGGGAAATTCAACCAAGAAGTGGAATAAGAGCCCGTTAGCCACCTAGCTATCTTAATGGAATGCAAGATGCGTTCCCAATTAAGTGGAGTAAGGAAAGTTAGATATGCCACGTGCTGTAGACTGAAAGGACCCAAAAAGTATAAGCCTTGCATGTAACATGGTGCTGGTGCATTTTAACAGTAAAGCTAGTATTTATTGGCTAAATGTTGGTGCCCCCTCTGTCCTTCGGTGCCCTACTCATAGTGTGTGATGCGTGTGGTGGGAGCGGCGGCACTGTCTGTCAGGCATATGTAAATATGGATGGCAAACAAGCTGATACACTGGAATTTGAGACGAGGGGAGGAGAGGAGAGGATCTGTGGCATATTTCTAGGAAAATTAGAATTAAGGCCAGTTCAGCAAAGAAGGTGCCTGTACGTGCATGTACAAATAGTTGAGGGTGAGTGTGTCTTCTCTGTGGAGTGGACTCTCGTGTGATATGCACGGAGAGCACCATGTCCATCGTGATTGTAAAGGTGAATGTGTCTTCCTTGTGTAGTTGAGTCTCGTGTGATTTGCACGGAGAACACCATGTCCATCGTGATTGAGAGGTCTTCTGCCATTGGGCTGCACGAGGACCACCTGCGTCTCAACGATCCCCTCTGCACACTCTACTCCAACGGCACCCACGTACTCGCCAACACGTCCCTCAGCACATGTGGCACACAGATGGAGGTGAGACATACACACGCACTCACACTAGAGATGCGCGGATGGGCTATTATTTCAACCGTAACTGCATAGCAAAACTTATCATCCATCCGCCATCCATCCGCATCAACGTTTTTTGACCAATTTTCAAAACCGCACCCGCCCGCCATCCGCTGGTTGTTTTAATGTATATGGGTGATGCGGTGCTGCTGACGTAAGGCTAGAAAGCTCTTGCCTGTTCTAGAAAGACTGATCCAATGCAGCAAACATATTAAAAGGCTAAAGTCCTACATTGGCTATGTTGTAGCCTATCCCCAGAATATCAGCAGCAAGCCTACACAAAAAGCAGCATGGGAGAGATGAATGTGCATTAGTCAGATTTGTGTAGGCTAGCCTTAGTTTTTCATCCTAATTCATTTTTGTCTTATTTAGGCGTTACAGAACATTCATCACAAATAAAAAATGACAATTTAATTTGTTTGTTTGTACTTAAATTAATGTAAGCCTAAACTAGAATGGAGCAAAGCCTCCTGGGAATGGGGAATGTGATTCTGTTTGGTTTGATTTATATGCTGAGGAAATAAATGGTTGGTTGGTTTGGTTAATATGCTGAGGAAATAAATTCAAAAGTGCTTCGGGAAGAAGTTGTTTTTCACATACAACACATACTTTTCACATACTTGCTGTTTGGTTTGGTTTATCCAATGAACCGATTGCAGGTCAAGTCTATTTACAGAAATGTAGGGGGATAAATGAGCGGCCCCTCATCTAATGGCATGACCCTACAAACGATCAAGTTCGAGGAAAGCTACAGGAGTTTTGACAGTCGACAGATTTGCGTGGTTGCTTGCTGTTTTACATATGGATGGAAGGCAGAGAGAAAGGTTAGGAGCTAAAGCATTGACGTTATTGAAACTAGCACAAGCTAGTCTTATGTTGATATGTAGCCTAGGCCTAGCCTAATGACTAATTAGTAGGCCATTCAGGCTGATAAATGGTTTGTGGAACTCGTTGGAATTGTCTATATGTAAGCCTATATATAGGCTTACTTTAATCGTTTTCTACAAAACTATTCATAGTGCCTGTTTTTTCAATGATTTAATAACATGTGTTATTAGGTTGACATTGTCTGTAGGCTAGGCCTTTTTTAAATTTATACAGGCAACTATTGGAGTGCTATATACCCAGATATGTCCTTGCATGACGCTTGAAATTTCCATCCACCCACAAAGCTGTTTTTATACTGCACTCTTGCATATCTAGTTCCTTAGACATTTATTGAAAGTTTATTGTGGTTGATTGGTTTGCTGTATCCATTGCATTAGCACTATATATTTTGTTTGTGCTATTGATATGTGTGCGTGTTGGGGGTGGGGGGCCGGTGCCGTCAGAATTTTCCCGGTGGATTTTAGTGCCCCACTCCGCCCCTGCCCCATCCCCCATCTCTCAGTCCACGCTAACCGCTAACATCTTCCCCATCCGCCATCTCTGTCCACGCTAACCGCTAACACCTCCCCATCCCCCATCTCGCTCTGTCCACGCTAACCGCTAACACCCTCCCCATCCCCCATCTCTCTCTGTCCACGCTAACCGCTAACACCTCCCCATCCCCCATCTCGCTCTGTCCACGCTAACCGCTAACACCCTCCCCATCCCCCATCTCTCTCTGTCCACGCTAACCGCTAACACCCTCCCCATCCCCCATCTCTCTCTGTCCACGCTAACCGCTAACACCCTCCCCATCCCCCATCTCTCTCTGTCCACGCTAACCGCTAACACCCTCCCCATCCCCCATCTCTGTCTACGCTAACCGCTAACACCCTCCCCATCCGCCATCTCTGTCTTGGCCAGGATGATGGGGAGAACCTCATCTTCAGTAACGAGGTAGTGTCCTTTGATGACCTGACGGACGTCATCACCAGGAGACACGACGTGGAGATCCAGTTCTCCTGTAAGTATCCGAAGCGCACCAACGTGACGGTCCAGTTCGCCGCCCACCGGCCACCCCTCACCTTCATGCAGCGTGGCTTCGGCACGTTCACGTACCGCTTCGAGTTCTTCAGCTCCAACGGCTTCAGCCAGATGCGCGACCCCGACTCCTACCCGCTGGAGTTTGACCTGGGGGACATGATGTTCATGCAGATCGAGTCCATCTCCTCCATCCCCAACACCGAGCTGTTTGCCGAGTCCTGCACCGCAGCTCCCAGCGATGACCCCCAGGAGGCGCTGTCCTACCCCATCATCCAGAACGGGTAAGACCTACCGCCCCCTCTTAGGTAAGGGATCATATTTTGTCCACTGGTCATTATCGGAAAATAAGTTCCGTCTTGCTTTGTCCTGGAGGGCCTTATTTTCCAATAATGACCAGTGGAAAATACATTATCCCACTTATTATACAGCTATTTGCCAAAATGACTAAAATAAAAATTATTTTGTTACTGTTTCGTGGCTTCCAGTGAGAAAACAAATAGTTCGCCACACAAATAGAACTTGACAGTTAAAGGTGTTGTGTAGCAAGACTGAAACAGAACAGTTAAAGGTGTAGCCAGTGTTGCCAACTTAGCGACTTTGTCGCCATATTTAGCAAGATTTCAGACCCCCCAAGCGACTTTTTTTGTAAAAAGCGACTAGCGACAAATCTAGCTACTTTTATCTAGCTGATAATCATTTAATCTAGCTGATATCATCACGGGTGACGGGACTGTAACAAACTGCAAAGTTGTCTCAGAATGGTTTTATTGGTTACGCACCAAAACACACGAACGTCATTACACAGGCAACACAAAGGAGGTCAATTAAACAAGCACGATACACAAACAGGGTAGTCACATACAATACACGGGGTAAACACATTAGGTACAACATAAAGAAAGACTATACCAGCTAACACATACATGACAAGGTAAACGCAACTACTCTCACTAAAACTAATATCAACATTACACACACACACATACACTGCACAGCATTATGGGAGTTCAGTCATGAACCAGCTAGGCTCAGTTCACTACAGGACGGATCTGGTACTGAACTTGGCAGGGGCGGGTCTCCAAAAATGGACCCGTGCAGGACTCTGCTGCTAACATTGGGAAGGCCCATTCACGTGAACGGAACATTGGGAAGGCCCATTCACGTGAACGGAACTTTCTGCAGCAGTCTGAAGAGCCGTATATTAATTGAATATAATACATGAAACAGAGTCGTCATTTCAGCATAAAAATGTGATAAAACTCTTGGTTAAACTTGTTAAGGTCTCTCTCTCCCTAAGTTTGGTTTGTGAAGGTTTCTCTCTCTCTCTCTCTCTCTTTGCACACAGGTGTGAGGTGGATGACACGGTAGAGTTCTACTCGGGCCATCAGTCGAAGGTCCAGTTTGGGATGAAGGCTTTTAAGTTCATTGGACTACATGACCATGTGAGAAATACTGCCAGCCTGTTAGTATCGCGCTCAAAGGGTGCTGAAGACACTGGCAACCCCTGACCAATCAGCACTGTGTATTACCTTTACATGTATCCATTTAGCAGATACTTTCCATCCAATCAGCACAGGGTATTACACTTTTCATCCAATCAGCACGATGTATTACACTTTTCATCCAATCAGCACAGGGTATTGTCTCTACATGTATCCATTTAGCAGCAGCTTGGGGTTAGGTGCCTTGCTCAAGGGCACAACAGAGGATGGTGGGAATTGAACCAACATCTTTTTAGGTTACTGCATACTAGCCCAGTTCCTTAACTACTGCGCTACCACCACCCCAATTCCACTGTGTAATATGAGTCATAATGAAATGACCTGAAAGAGCAGTGTCCATCCGGAAGCTGGATGACTCACCTGTCAATCATGTGACTCACCTGTGTGACTCTCCTGTGCACAGGTGTTCATCACCTGCTCAGTGATCCTGTGTGAGGCTGGCGTACCTGGCAGCAGGTGTTCCCAGGGCTGCACCAACGGTTCGGTCTCTGGACACCAGATCCACAAAAGGGACGTCCTTGTCCAGACCGCCAGCCACTTCATCTCCCAGGGTCCCCTGCGCCTCAGACGGGCTCTCGTCAACGCCAACAACAGAGCTGACACAGGTGATAGAGCTAACACAAACCAGCTAACACACACCAACCAGATAACACAGGTGATACAGCTAACACACATAAACCAGCTAACGCAGGTGATACAGCTAACACACATCAACCAGCTAACACAGGTGATACAGCTAACACAAACGAGCTAACACACATAAACCAGCTAACGCAGGTGATACAGCTAACACACATCAACCAGATAACACAGGTGATACAGCTAACACACATCAACAGGTGATACAGCTAACACAAACCAGCTAACACAAACCAGCTAACACAGGTGATACAGCTAACACACATCAACCAGCTAACACACATCAACCAGGGGGATATTCCATCAACCTCGCTAATGAAGGCGGCGCTTAACAGAAATAGCCTGGCTTGAACTAGCGTAGACTTCCACTTGGGGCTGAAGCCGTTTCATTAACTCAAGTTAGCGGCATCTTGGTCTCGTTTATTCAAGCGAGGTTAAAGTCAGCTTCATCTCTGCTCGTGCACGAGGTAGAACAGTAGACCAAAACAGTAGATTGACGAAAAGAGGATATATGTCTTAAAATTAAGACAATACTAGACGCTTTCTGTTCGATTTGGCAAGTGCCATCTACAGGATTTTCGTCGAAAGTCATCAAATTTAACATCGAGAGAAAAAAATAGATTGCCTACAGAAATGGGAGAATAATGAAAACATACATTTAAAACAACAATGCTAATGGTTTTGAAATCAATTGCAAGTTTGATTGGCTTCACTCGAACACATAGGTCTACAGTCTATGCTTGAACAAAACGAGTGCATGAATAAATAGTATAAACTCAAAAACAACTTATGGATATGCATATAGATATTCAAAACTATCTATAGCCTAGCTTACGTTCTTAGATTAAAAGAGTTCATTCACTCCAAATTATTGTCTAGGTGTAGGTGGTCATAAAATAAATTAGTATCAACATAATAGGCTATTGTCTCCAATAAGTCCCAAAGTGTTTTGAAATAAAATGATCTGAAATGCAATGGCTTTCAATTCAATTTATGCCTAATATTTATTCTGTGTAGCACACAGTTGATTTGACATTCATGAACAATCGTCGACACATGAAGCAGTTTTAATTATTAGCTGCTAGGCTACAGAATAATTATCCTTTGGCTTGCATCAGATATAATAGGCTATAGCCCACTGGCAAAGCTGTCACTGAACAGCCTACCAAATGTGCATGACCCTTTATCAGCAGTAGACATATGTCTTTCATCAAAGATTATAACTAAAAATGCCATTATCAAGGTGATAAACAATGTAGCCTTAATACTTCGTATGGGAAGCGAACCTGCGAACATGCAAGAATGTAAATCCTATCCTATGCCGTCTCGCTGCACGTTACACCACCACCGAACGTAAATGACGCAGAGTAGCACGATTCCTAGAACCACACGCGTGTGAAGTTAAAACATTTTTAATCGTATAATCTTCATACATTCTTTGGAGCTAGTGAATGTGTAAATCCATGCTTGGTGCACTGTCGGAAAAAACATTTCTATAGGCTTCTATTTTTGAAGTAGTATGCTACAGGTGACGAGAGCACAGGTTGACCGAACCATCTTTTTGGACTCGTTTTCCGACTGATTGTCAAGCTGGGATTCACGTTAACCTCATTTATGGAACGGAATTCTCACTAAAATTAGCGAGACTTATCGAAATAAACCAGGTTTGGCCTTTAGCGAGGTTGATGGAATACCCCCCAGCTGACACAGGTGATACAGCTAACACAAACCAGCTAACATAAACCAGCTAACACAGGTGATACAGCTAACACACATCAACCAGCTAACACAGGTGATACAGCTAACACACATAAACCAGCTAACACAGGTGATACAGCTAACACACATCAACCAGCTAACACAGGTGATACAGCTAACACACATCAACCAGCTAACACAGGTGATACAGCTAACACACATCAACCAGCTAACACACATCAACCAACTAACACAGGTGATAGAGCTAACACATATCAACCAACTAACACAGGTGATACAGCTAACACACATCAACCAGCTAACACAGGTGATAGAGCTAACACACATCAACCAGAAAATATAAACCAGATAACACAGGTAATACAGCTAACACACATCAACCAACTAACACAGGTGATACAGCTAACACACATCAACCAGCTAACACAAACCATCTAACACAAGTGACATGGCTAACAGACATAAACCAGCTAACCCAGGTGACACAGCTAACACACATCAACCAGCTAACACAGGTGATACAGCTAACACACATCAAACAGGTAATAGAGGTCTCTAAGACATCTAACAAACTTCACACAGGTAACACCTCACACAGGTAGGAGATTTAACACAGCCAACACACCTCATTCAACTAAAACAGATAACACAACTAATCCAGGCAACACAGATAAAACACTGCATTCAGATAACACTGCTGACACTGCCAGCAGAGCTAACACAGCTAATCTAATTGTATTTGGGTTCAGTTTGGTCAGTAATCCAGCTAACACAGCTAATCCAGTTAACACAGCTAATCTAATCGTATTTGGGTTTAGTTTGGTGACTGAATTTACGCGTCTCTCTTCTGTTTTCCAGGAGTGGCCAACAAAGGCCTGAGTCTGAACCTGGTGTTCGTTATTGGGGGTCTCCTGGCAGCTGTTGCTATGGTGTGTGGAGTCCTAATCCACAGGAACAGGAGCCCCAACATCAGATACGATAAACTGCCCTCTGACATCTGAGGTCATCTCTGCTGAGAGTTTAATAATCAATGGCAGATTAATTTCCCCCTGATTTCTGCTGTGTGTCTCCAACCATCCTCAATGAAGTGATTTTTATGATCATCGTGACAATAAATAATTAAGTGAACTGTATAAATTAGACTTTCTAAAAGGCTGATATGGCATTTCTGTAATAACGTTACATTAATAAGAGGTTTCAGATGGTTTTCCTGCTGATTTTAGCTGAGAGCTGGATCACTGCTAGGCTATATGAAGATTAGCTAGTAGCTGGATCACTGCTAGGCTATATGAAGATTTGTGTAAGAACTCTACTTTTTTATGTTGATTGCTTTCCTGTTGATTTGATCTGGGAGCTGGATTTCTTATGAAGATTTTTGTGGGCCTACTTGATTTACATGTGTCTTGTATCACTGAGCACAGTGACTCCTGATCAGAATATATCAGTTTCTGGCCTCTGATTACTTACTGATTAATGATGATCTATTGTTCCGGTATTCACTGGGTTGATCTTTAAGAGCGTGAAATAAAGATGCTCTTAGCAATATTATTGTGTGTGTGTGATTGTGTGAGAGAGAGAGAATTGTTCTTCAATAATATAATATAATATCAAACACAGCATTACCCTAAAACATATAGCTCATCACTATAGTTCATTTGAACGATATCTTAAACATAATGGCAAAAGTCTAACTGATAAGTTTATCAGCACAGTTAATCAGCATTGTTTGAATGATAACTTTAAAGGGCCGTTCTGTAACTCCAGTTTTCTTTGCTGATTTTCTTATTTTTGTTGTTGCATTTTTCTCTACGGAGCTCCCCCTACAGCTTTGGGGTGCATATTTCACAACCGTATTTTCATTGGCTCTGCCATGATGAACATGTAAAAATGAGGCCATCTAATAGCTAGCCAGCATGGCTAACCGGTGCTTGAGCTAGCCGGCGTGGCTAACTGGTGCTTGAAGGGGACGTGTGTATGTCCAGAGAATTTTAAGCATTTTGTGTTCCTCGTCCGTTCTCGCTTCTCAAGGGTCTTCCTGATTCAGACACTTAGGCTAGTGACAATGGCCCCAATTTTTTTAGATACCCCTACCGGAGGTAGAACTAAACCCAACAATGTTTTTCCTCATCTCTAAGGTCTCCCATATATGAAATGGATTCTTGGCTAAAAATATTTTACTGCTAAGATTGTTAAATTAACAGATATTGTTATACACCCCAAAACCAAAAAAGGACTAAAATATAGCCTGTCCGTATTGGAGTTAAGGCATATAAATTAGTGCAGATCAATCACACAAGCTCTGAGACCTTTGAAACTTGGCATGTTTATAGTCAGGAAGTTGCTTTACCTACTAGAAAAGACTGGATGAGAATATCTTGATGTATGGAATGAGTAGAGACATGTAAACATACACCTAAAATAAGCGGACATGCAACAAATTAATATCTATGCAGAGTGTTTTCATTTACTTTGTGGCTGCTTTGCCAGGGATTATCATAGAAACACATATGATGGCTTGTTGGAAAGGTGGGGTTGTACTGAATCCAACAATACCAAATATGTAAATATAGTATGACGAATTAGGGTGTTCTGTCACTCAATGTATGAGGTGTCCAAAATGAAAGAAAACGGAACACTGGCAAAATACAGTCTCAAGTCCAAATCACATTATCAGTGGTAAGAAGAATGTTGACAAATTCATTGTTACTGCAAGGTAAGTTACATAAGGTAAGTGCTGCTCTATATTTACATTTAATAATGATACATGTCATATGTCCTAGTATTAAACAATTCATATGAAACACAGATCCAATTGATCAGGCTAACATTGGGATGGAACACCTTTATTAAAATATTTATATTCACTTGAATTTTGTTTTGGTCATGTCATTACTGAATAATGGAAAATAATATTGTTAGCTTTTGTCTGTCCAGACCAGCAGTGAACAGTAGAGCCTACACTGCTTAAGAAAAAAGATCCCTATGTCCAAAACCCCACAGTAGAAGGCCTCCAACGCATACTTACCCTTGCTCAGCAGAGAGTGAGATGGTGATGTCCATAAAACTCTGGCTCCATATACAGATGATATTTCCTCCAAAATCAAAGTTTCATATAGATAGATAGATAGATGATAGATAGATAGATACTTTATTGATCCTCCAGGGGAAATTTAAGGGTCTCAGCAGCATAAAGACATAACACACAACATGCATTTACAACAGAAATGGTAAACATTAGTATAAGTATAAACATATAACTAAACTCCACTGTACAATAAAGTCAGTAGAAGATAAGATAAGAATCTAACAAACTAAATACCAAATACACTATATAAGTTAAATTAAGAAAGTCCAATGTGCTTTAAGGTGATCAAGCATAAGACGCTTGTAGTGACAGGGCCAGGACTGGTGAGGTGCTAAAGGGAGTGAGTGTCGTGATTAAGGTGCAAACAGTAGTCCAACCATAGTCCTTAGTTGTGTGTGCCTGGCAAGGTGCTCAAGAGAGTGGGTGTCATGGTGAAGGTGCAAAAAGTAGTCCAACATTAGTCAACAGTGCAACAGTAGGGTCTAGAGACCAGCATAAATAATAAAGTCAAATAGGAGAGTAAAGTGTAATGTAAACAAGGTAAAATAAAAACTATTTCAGTGCAAGAACGGGTTGAGGTAACAGTGTAGCAGTAAAACAGTAGTGAAAACATTAGGCTGTGTACAATAGTAAAACAGTAGTAAGCAGTAGTGGGCAGTTAGTACTCAAAAAACATGGACGTGGAGAGGGTGGAGAGGCAGACAGACTAAGCAGAGAAGTCTATCTCTCCTCTCCCCTTTAGTGAGGCATTGAACAGTTCAATGGCCCTAGGAACAAATGACTTCCTCAGCCTTTCAGTTGTGCATGGCAGTGAGCGAAGTCTCCAGCTGATCAAGCTCTTTTGGTTTTTGATAGTGCTGTAGAGCGGATGACATTCATTGTCCAAGATGTTGATCAGTTTGTTTAGGGTCCTTTTGTCAGCTATTGAAGTGATGCACTCCAGTTCAGCTCCCACCACAGAGCCAGCCTTCCTTACCAGCCTGTCAAGTCGCCCAGCATCCCTCTTCTTTGTGCTTCCTCCCCAGCATACCACTGCATAGAAGAGGGCGCTGGCCACAACAGACTGATAGAACATCCTGAGGAGCTTGCTGCACACATTGAAGGACCGCAGCCTCCTCAGGAAGTACAGCCTGCTCTGTCCTTTCTTGTAGAGTGCATCAGTGTTGGCTGACCAGTCCAGTTTATTGTCCAGGTGGAGACCCAGATACTTGTAGGTGCTTACCACCTCCACATTGACCCCATCAATGGAGACTGGTAGCAGAGCGGGCTTAGATCGTCCCTGATACACCCCACAATTGCAGTATCGTCAGAAAACTTCTGCATGTGGCATGACTCGGTGTTGTAGCAGAAGTCAGATGTGTACAGGGTGAACAGGACTGGAGAGAGCACAGTTCCCTGTGGCGCTCCGATGCTGCTGATCACAGTGTCAGAGAGGCAGTTCTTCAGTCTGACAATATCATGTAGAGTGAACTACTAGCCTCGCGGGCCATCCTATATCATTGAAATGTATAGTCTGGAATCGAGCCATTCACCTCGCTTAATCCAAGGGGCGGGCAGAGAATTGTCTTTCAAACTGCCTAGGCATGCAATAGGCCAGCGCTACGACCATCCGTATCCGGGTCTGCAAAACGGCAAATACATCCTTCTTCGAAAGGAATGACTTAAGTGCATTGTGTTGCTCAACTTTCAAAGAAAAGCACAAGTCCAACTCCTCCAAAGTTGACGCCAACGCCGATTCAAATAACCGCTCTTCGTTCGCCATAGCCACCTTCCTTGTTGTTCACCGTCGCAGGACTGTCGTTATCCTGTTAAGCCCGCCTTAAGACTCTCTAACAAAATAGAGCGCTGTGATTGGATGACGTCCACGGCGTCAGCCAATAGAAATCCCTATGGTTTGATACTAGACGTACAGGCTGAGCAAATTAATTTGCAAGTTGCAAATGTTGAGAGTGAGAGCACATCTGCACCAAGAAGGCTGAGTAGGGTTGATACAACATCATTTCAAATACGGAGAGATTGTTTAATTTGTGGGCCAGCTCTAGATCAGAACCTCTGACAGCCATTTCGACTGGTACAGAGGCAATGTAAATTATAGGCCAAGTATACTTGCGTATTACTGTAAGTATACTGCATTTATCCCATCCGTGAATTAGTGAACACACAGAGCACACAGTGAACACAATAAGGTAAAGCACACACTAACCCAAAGCAGTGAGCTGCTTTACTACAGCGGCGCTCGGGGAGCAGTGAGGGGTTAGGTGCTCAAGGGGAGCAGTGAGGGGTTAGGTGCCTTGCTCAAGGGGAGCAGTGAGGGGTTAGGTGCCTTGCTCAAGGGGAGCAGTGAGGGGTTAGGTGCTCAAGGGGAGCAGTGAGGGGTTAGGTGCCTTGCTCAAGGGGAGCAGTGAGGGGTTAGGTGCTCAAGGGGAGCAGTGAGGGGTTAGGTGCTCAAGGGGAGCAGTGAGGGGTTAGGTGCCTTGCTCAAGGGGAGCAGTGAGGGGTTAGGTGCTCAAGGGGAGCAGTGAGGGGTTAGGTGCCTTGCTCAAGGGGAGCAGTGAGGGGTTAGGTGCCTTGCTCAAGGGGAGCAGTGAGGGGTTAGGTGCCTTGCTCAAGGGGAGCAGTGAGGGGTTAGGTGCTCAAGGGGAGCAGTGAGGGGTTAGGTGCCTTGCTCAAGGGGAGCAGTGAGGGGTTAGGTGCCTTGCTCAAGGGGAGCAGTGAGGGGTTAGGTGCCTTGCTCAAGGGCACCGTGGATGTGGGCATGGGAGAGCAGTGCTCAATCACTTCCCCCGTTCAACCACTTTTTTCCTTTTTTTCCTTCTGGGTCGGGGATCGAACCGGTAACTCTTCGGTTACATGCCCGAAACCCTAACCAGTAGGCCATGGCTGTCCCCAGTACCAGAGACGAGGTCCTTCGGGCAGCTTCTGAAAGGCTTGATGAAGATGTACATCTTCAAATTCTTTCATGCCCAGATCTCTTTGCATATGATGCCAAATACCATAAAATGTGCCTTGCACACTACATATCTTAACAGCAGCCATAGAAAATAATCAAAAAAGCAGACCAATGTCTATAACAAAGCCTTTATTAAGCTCACTGAAGACATTGATAAAACAGTATTGTCCAAAGATATGAAAGTGAGGACTCAATTCTTCAACTGATAGCTATGACAACATACTAAACACCATTTCTGAACAAGGTGTGTCCATAGTTCAACACAAGAAATATAGATCCTGGAAACTAAAGGAAAAGCTGATACAGCACAAAGACAGGCTTGCATTTGTTCCACGTCCAAGACAGTCAGATATGATCTGCTCAGATAGTATGACCATATTGTGCACTGAGGGAAGCTGCTAAACTCAGACATAAAATCCAAATATTACACAGGGCTGCAGACATATTGAGGAAGAGCAATATGAGTACAAGAGTAATATGTCAGCAGTGACTGTCTATTATGTTTCCAATGCAGCAAATATGTACCCAACATCCTGTATGACTTTGTGAACTGGTGTGTTGATTAACATGGCCACAGAGATTACCAAACATGTGATGATGACCTAACCTGACTCTCGCCAGATGAATTTCGTTCCGTCTAACTCCGCCTAGCTCCACTCACATCTGGGATCGATTCCGTTGAGAGTGATTTCAGCACGAGATTGTATGGTAGAGCCAATCAGTACGCAGGGTGGGAGTTTCATAGATGTGCCCTAGCGTAGAAGCGACTGTGAGACTGTTCTCAGCGTCACGGGTTGGCTTTGATGTGAGTGGTTGCACGTCAAGTAGCACGTCAATAGATGACGGACAAGTGGCTTATCCAATCTTATGCAAGGATTTTTTAATAAGGCCCAGCCTTATGAAGCACCACTCCAATGGATCGATCCCAGATGGATGAGTGGAGCTAGGCGGAACGAAATTCATCTAGCGAGAGTCAGGTTAATGATGACCCAGCTTCAAAGGAGAATCTGTGTTATCGCAATTTGTCATGATCTCATTGAACAGAGCTGTCACATCTATACGCCAATCACACTGGGACTTCCTATTTTGATACATCATGAGTTTGGTAGTAAGACAGTCATCAATGAGCTCAGTGCAATGGGGTACTGTGTTTCCTATACAGAAGTCAGGCACTTGTCACATCTGTTGCAGCAGACCAGATATCAAGGACAGAGAGTGCTGTCTACATCCCAACTGGCCTCACTGGAGTTGCTGAACATGGAATTTTTGATGCAGCCATCAGCAACTTTGACCAAAATGAAGACACCCTGAATGTGAAGAATGGACAAAATAATGGACAAAATGTACCTGTAAAGTTTATCTCCATTCATATCAAACATGTTTAAGGTGGTGAGGGACCTCTGTGGAACCAGTGCTATAGGCATTTATCTGCTGTGGAGACTTGCCCTTTTCGGAACACAACGATGCCATAAAATGAGTTGTATGCTTCCCATCCAGGGTGTCTTCATTTTGGTAAAAGTTGTTGATGGCTGCATCAACAATTCCATGTTCAGCGTCTCAAGTGAGAACAGTTGGAATGTAGACACCACTGTCCTTGATCTATATTTCTTGTGTTGACACACCTTCTTGCTCAGCAATGGTCTTTAGTATGTTCTCATAGCTATCAGTGAACGAGTTGAGAGTCCTCACTTTCATACCTTTGGACAATACTGTTTTATCAATGTCTTCAGTGAGCTTAATAAAGGCTTTGTTTTTGTCTTTGGTTTTGACTCTGAAGAAGACGCATGGGCATCGAAACGTTAGTCAGTTTGCACTAATAAAAATCACTTTAAGCATTGAGTGCTCCGGTCCTGCTCCTCTTGTTAGACCTTGGATCTCCCTTTTTATCTTCATCAAGCCTTTCAGAAGCTGCCCGAAGGACCTTGTCTCTGGTACTTGCGCCTGTTCCAGTTGAAATTGCTGTCAGAGGTTCTGGTTTAGAGCTGGCCTTCCCACAAATGAAACAATCTCTCCGTATTTGAAATGATGTATCAACCCTACTCAGCCTTCTTGGTGCAGATGTGGTCTCACTCTCAACATTTGCAACTTGCTGCTGCTCATTGATTTTTGTCTTACTGCAGTAGTTCGCTCTACATGATACATGATATGAAACTTTCTCATCTGTATATGGAGCCAGAGTTTTATGGACATCACCATCTCTCTCTCTGCTGAGCAAGGGTAAGTATGCGTTGGAGGCCTTCTACTGTGGGGTTTTGGACATAGGGATCTTTTTTCTTGCCCTTTTCAAAATGTTTTCCACAAATGATACAAAGCTTTGGATCCAATTTCATTGAAATGCAAATCAAGTTGAATTACACATGCAACATTAGTCAGAGGGCTAAGTACTTTCTTAGCTAGGGAAAGTAGTTTCTACAACTAACTGTTTAGCTACTTAGGGGTGAAGTAAGCAGTGTAGGCTCTACTGTCCACTGCTGGTCTGGACAGACAAAAGCTAACAATATTATTTTCCATTATTCAGTAATGACTTGACCAAATCAAAATTCAAGTGAATGGAAATATTTTAATAAAGGTGTTCCATCCCAATGTTAACCTGATTCAATTGGATCTGTGTTTCATATGAAATGTATCATTATTAAATGTAGATATAGATCAGCACTTACCTTGCAGTAACAATGAATTTGTCAACATTCTTCTCACCACTGATAATGTGATTTGGACTTGAGACTGTATTTTGCCAGTGTTCTGTTTTCTTTCATTTTGGACACCTCATACATTAAGGACAGAACACCCTAATTTGTCATACTATATTTACATATTTGGTATTGTTGGATTCAGTACAACCCCACCTTTCCAACAAGCCATCATATGTGTTTCTATGATAATCCCTGGCAAAGCAGCCACAAAGTAAATGAAAACATTCTGCATATATATTAATTTGTTGCATGTCCGCTTATTTTAGGTGTATGTTTACATGTCTCTACTCATTCCATACATCAAGATATTCACATCCAGTCTTTTCTAGTAGGTAAAGCAACTTCCTGACTATAAACATGCCAAGTTTCAAAGGTCTCAGAGCTTGTGTGATTGATCTGCACTAATTTATATGCCTTAACTCCAATACGGACAGGCTATATTTTAGTCCTTTTTTGGTTTTGGGGTGTATAACAATATCTGTTAATTTAACAATCTTAGCAGTAAAATATTTTTAGCCAAGAATCCATTTTATATATGGGAGACCTTAGAGATGAGGAAAAACATTGTTGGGTTTAGTTCTACCTCCGGTAGGGGTATCTCAAAAACTAAAGCCCTTTCTGACCATTTGTCACTAGCCTAACTGCCGGGGCGCTAGTGCAGATTTTGCAAGGCTGGTTTTCCGCTAGGAGACGGTGGGGGGCGCTGGGAAAGCCACCATTCTCGTCACAACAGGTCATTTTACCATCACAATGATTTCTAAACTGTGTTATTAAGTTGAAAATGTTGCATAGTTCTCCTTTAACAGTAGAACATATAGTTTATAACTGTGCTTAATCAGAAAGATAACACTCCCACAGCGCACTATAACCATGACATTAGTGAGACAGTTGGACCATCTTTGGTCCCCTTATAGAGAAGAGACGCTGCTGAGCCTTCTTGATCAGGGTAGAGGTGTTGAGGGTCCAAGAGAGGTCCTCAGAGATGTGGACACCCAGAAACTTGAAGCTGGTGACATGCTCCTCAGTCTCATGGATGAGGATGGGGTGTGTGACCTTATGATATGATTATATTATATTACATTTACAGTTTTGGCTTATTGTGTTTAAAATCCATAGATGAATAGAAATAACATTCCCATATCAAATAGCACATTTTTTTACTTTCACATTTTTCTGCTGTATTTCTGCTGCTGCATAAATTTGAGTGAGAGCAGGGCAGCTGCAGTTCTCCGTTCTCACCACTAAGTGGCGACATATCCCCTGCTACTGTACCTCCTGAGGAGGCCTGTTTACTGAGCTCTCTCTGCAGCGGCCAAACCGTCACTACTGATGTGAACACCTCGGAAATCAATCCAAACCGCCACTACTGATGTGAACACCTCGGAAATCAATGCATGATGATGAAAAGTTGACAACTACAAAAAACTACCTACAGTATGTGCAAAGTTTTTTGAACCTCAGGTGGGTCTAAAAAAATAGAATATTGTGAAATCTTTATTTTGTCCCCCCAGTGTATTATTGCATTACTTTATTATTTCCCCAGTCCCCCCCTCACAATGCACATTGGGCCAGATGCCAGTCAGTCCCTCACACAGCATATTGTGCCAGATGCCACACTCATGTCTGCAGACACCAGAGACGCCCTGCGAACTTGTCTGTTCCTCTGCAGTTTTGATGACAATAAATAGAAGGCTGACATTAATGATGTGCTTACCTGCATCTCCTTGCCTTAATAAGCGTAATAAGATGATCAGTGGGGTTTTGGTTTTACTACCAATTAAAAAATATATATTTTTTTTAGCAATTTTCACTTCTTCTCTGAAAACCTAAGCACTGCATCTCCCATCACAATTCTTTTGAAATGTTGTTCCGAAATCAGGCATTTCAGGCCACAACAATCTTAAAAAAGGCCACGAGAGGTCCTGGAGGAACTGATAAGATCAGCAGTTTTTGCATATTATCCTGTAGGTACCTTCTGATGATGTACTACGCTATATTAACACACTATATGGATATAAAATACTCTATATTAAAACACTATATGCAGTGTTCCCCATACATTGACTTTTTTGTGGCGGCCCAGCACAGCATCAACATTGACCACCACACAATGATTTTCCATGTTGTACTGTTTAAATTGGATGGAATTGGTTCATTGTAGAGATATGTGCACCTATACGAAGCCTCCCCTTGTCTCTCAACAAACCTACATGCATGTTTAAAACATTAACAATCCTGCATAAAAGTCCACTGGCTAAATCGTGCTTAAACCTGCATCATAACCACGCTCCGCTAATTTGTTTAAAACAGATAATTCTGCAAACCTACCACCACAAATAGAATTCGATTCTGTGGGAAACACTGATATGGATATAAAATACTCTATATTATATGGATACTCTATATTAACACACTATATGGATATCAAATACTCTATATTAACACACTATATGGATATCAAATACTCTATATTAACACACTATATAGATATTAAATAACCTATATTAACACACTATATGTGGATATAAAATACTCTATATTAACACACTATATGGATTTTAAATACACTATATTAACACACTATATTAACACACTATATGGATATTAAATACTCTATATTAACACACTATATGGATATA
>NW_027468718.1:2022771-2032771 GCF_046254945.1 Alosa pseudoharengus | reverse complement strand
AGGGCTGTAGCGATATACAGTAGGGCTGTAACAATACACCAACTTAACAATTCGATTCGTATCGTGATTTTTGAACCACGGTTTGATACAAACCTCTTTTTTTGGAGGGGGGGGGTGGCTAGACTACAATATAATATATCTGTATTATTTTATATCCTGATATAAAAAGAGAGAATACTGAATGTCTGATATTTATGACAGCACACTTTATGCAGATTAGCCTATAGCTTAGGCCTACTATTTCTATTATAACTCTACCACATTCAGCTGTCTGGTTGAAGCCTGGAAATATTGTAAACAAAGTAGCATAGTTGGCTAGCTTATCATAGTCTACTGATTGGACTGTTCAGTTTCCTCATGTGTGTTTAAGGTAATATTGTTCTCCTTGGGACATGCCCTTTTGGGAAACATTGGTATTGAGATGATCATTCAACTTGAATGCAAGAGCTTTAACAAATATGTGCAGCATGCTAATGATGCTAAGCAGATTTAATAGTGTAACGATTGATGAGACAGCGTTGTCTAATCAAAAGCTTTATTAAAGGTCGGGAGCAGGGACATAGGCACAGAACATAGCACACGCTAGGGAAGTCAAGAACACTCGCACCTTACACACATAGGGTTGGACGCCACACCATAAAGGCACAAGAACACATATTAACAACCCCAAAGTTCTCCCAGAATCTCCAGCACAAAACATTGTGGGAATTTCAAGCACAGTCCAGCACGCTACACAGTTCCCCCAACAAGCAATTGCCATCCTCGGCACGGGCGTTCCCACATTCAGTCCAGGAAAGTCTCTGGCACTGCCACACAGCAGGTGGGGTGCACACACCACAAGAGCCCTACTCACCCCGAGGAACCACAACCACCAGCGGCCCAATGCGGGCCTGCTGGCAGTCACCTGGCCGTCGCCGCTCGTCCCCAGCGAACCCCCTCAGGTCGCACTTTCGCAGTGTGCACCACAGAAATGTTCCTCCAACACCTGGAGGGGCCTAGCCTCCACTGCCACAGACCCCCCGGCACTGAGCACCGTAACCGGCACCACACCTCCAACGCTCCGCTCCGTCGTCTTGCCAGTCGGGGCAGCAGACTCCAGCTCCATCGCAGCCGGACCACGCTGCGCAATCAGGCTACAGCTACCGACGTTGGCATCCCTCCTCTGCTGCCTTGTCGCAGAGCTGTCCTCCGCTGCTCCCGGCCGCTCCACTCCGCCACGGTCACGCCAAGGCCTAGACCTTCTCTCTGGCTCGTGGCATCGGATTTCACACAACAAACTTTTTTTTCCCCTTATTTTTCTAAAGAGTGCCAGCGAACAGGCCAACTCGAACAGGCGCCCGCACAGCATGGTCCCTCCCACACGCACCCAAAGGCTTAGAGTTTAGTTTTTCAGAGGGCCCTTCCACCGAGGCTGCCCAACCGTCGTGCCTCAAACGGCTCCACCTCCTTGCCGCTCCACTTCTGCTCTGCTCCGCAGCCAGGGCCACTGCCAACTCCAGCCTAAAGCCGCCCGGCGGGGGCAGGGGCTCCAGGTCTTCTGGCTGTGAAGTCAGTGCCCAGGCCGGCGTCACCACCTCATCTTCCAAGGCTGCTTCCTCAGGCCGCGTTTAAGTCTTTCTACGTTGTGGCCACTGCATCGAGACCCTCTTCAGTCAAGCACTCCTCCCGTAGCCAGGCCCAGGTGACGGCTGGTCTCTACTGAAGGCCTCTGTAAGCTTTTTAGTACACCTTGCAAGGGCTCTTTTTGGATCCTTTTGCTTTGGCCTCCACCTAGCGGTGAGCATGGACAGATTATGAACTTTCGGGCCCCTGGGCCCAGATGTATTAAGGGGCCCCCCACTAATTGTTGCATATGTGGAAGGGGTGTTTGGGGGTCCTCCCCCTTAATTTGTTTGATGTGATTTTCTGTATTCTGGTGCATTTTGGGGATGGCCAATACTAAATTCAATCAGATTCATAGCCTACATCCTGATAATGTGTTGATATTGAGGCAATGATTTCATGCAAAGGCTTAGGCTTCAGGGCCCCCTGACCCCTTGAGCTCCTGGGCCCGTGCAGTGATCCATCCCTGGCGGAGAGGTCTCCCACTCCCGGCTCCTCCAGCACTGAAGACACTGTCTCCTACAGAACGCAACTTGCTCCTCTATGGAAAACGTGCCCATCTACAGGTGCTGCTTTGGAAAGCACCAGACCGTTCTGATCCACCGGCTGTGGATATTACCACGTTTGGATGGAGTAAGAAGACAGGTATGAAGAAAGGAGAAGAACTCGCCCACCCTCGATTCAAGTCCTGTTGCTCCTCCTGATTTTGTTAGATGTTATCAGCTGTAACTGCACAGCTGGGTTAAAACTGTGTATACATGTATCTGGAAAGTGCAACTGCAGGCCTGGCCTGGCCTGTACTAATTATTGTTTCTGCAAAGGCAGTGATGTTACATGTTGCAATATATTAACACAGCAAAAAGAGCAGAAGGACAGGGGTGAAGAATCTGGAGAAGATGACGACAGGACAACAGATGAAGACAGAGAGGAGTAGTAGAGGCTACTGTAGTTTTTCACTTTGTTACTCAATTGTGAGTCACAGCAGAGGGCCAGTGAATAGCTATTTTAAAAATTATTGTTGAATTCAGAAAATACTTGAGGATCCAAATTATTCCTGAACACTGAACATTTTTATCCTCCAAAAATCTGTCTAAATCGGCTCCAAATACTCAGCAAAATCAGCTTAATGAGAGTAAGAATGTGACCAAACCATGTTTAAATAGTGATTTTCAATCTTGAAAATGTCAGGTATGGACTCAGCATCTCCAGTAACCCCTAAAAACATACTAACATTGTCCATTTTGCCCAAGCAGCTCCTATAATATGATCAATATAGGCGATTATGCTAATTTATGCTAATTAGCTGAATTACACAAATTGCCCAACATATGCAAATTAGCATCCGGCAGTTTCTGCATGCTGGGGACCCATACTATATGGTTATGGTTATGGTTATGGATTTAGCAGACGCCTTTGTCCAAAGCGACATATAAATACAAAACAACATAATAATATTTAAAAATGAACAGGGAACAGATTAAAATCTAGGTCAAATATAGTAAGGAGAATAGTTGTAGTACACAATAATATCAATTCAATCAATAGCCTAATAAAAAAAGCAATGTAAAAAAGGGGAAAGGCAATAATAAAACAATAATGTCAATTCAATCAATAATATAAAAACAATAACATGCTAAGACTACATTAAGGAGAATATCAATAATAAACAATAATGTCAAATTAATTAACAGCCCAATTAAAATAAAACAACATTATATAAACCATAACACATAAGCGCTTAAACAACTAAGTATATGTTGAATAGGAATGTCTTTAGACCCCTCTTAAACGACCCAAAACTACCACAGGAACGGAGAGCACTGGGCAGTTCATTCCACCAACATGGAACCACTGAAGAAAAGAGTCTGGAATTAGACCCAGTTTTTATGACTGGTCGACACAACATACGCTCACCAGAAGACCGCAGTGGGCGGTTGGGGATGTAAGGCTTGATTATTGAATTAAAATAACTGGGAGCAGATCTAGTTAGTGTCCTATAGGCCAAAGTGAGAGATTTAAATTTAATTCTGGCTACTATAGGGAGCCAATGGAGAGTAATTAGGAGAGGAGTTACATGTGTCCTCTTTGGCTGATTGAAGACCAGGCGTGCTCCAGCATTTTGAATCAGCTATATATTTCTATCATAAAACTTTGGTGTACTCAACATTTCCGTGTTCACCTTTCTGTCCACCGGACTATAAAGGCGATATGCTGCAAAAATCATTCAAAAGCATTTAATTTGCAAACTTTTCTTTCTTCTTTTCATACACTATAATTGTCTATCAACTTGCATCACAAGTGTAAATCCTGTGTATGATGTTAAGTGTATGTGTGATAGCAATTATTTTCATAGACTAGGCCTACACAATGGGCTATATGCTTGTTAAGGGACCTGTCACAAAGAGAATACTTTGCCATCGTGTGTGTGAGTGCACGAGAGAGGGAGAGGAAGAGGTGCATGCGTGATGGCAAGTGTTACGGTTGAACACTTTAACAAAACAGTTTTAAAATAGTTCTTAGGCTATTTAAGCATGCAATTTGTGTGCATATGTAGCCTAGGCTACACTTTGGTGAGCCTAAAAGGCACGTTAATAGCCAGCTCAGGCCACGATTTAGGCTACTTCAGGTCGAATTAAATTACGACTGGCCCTGGGTGCCTGTATCCTAGTCTTTTCTGACAGTCCGTTTCAAAAAGGAGCAACTAGACTTTGTGACGTTAGCTATCGCATAATTTAGGACTTGTCTACTATGTAGGCCTAAGGGATAACGTCCGCCGAGGTGTCCCGTTATTCACAATTAATGGACAAGGTGGACGAAAAGAACTCCCGTCGCACAGCACCCGAGTTTGTAGGCTAACTAGTACCCTAGGCTAAACAGCATATCACTAACGTGCATCAATCGGGAATTCGCTAAATGAAGGAAGTGGGTGCTTTACTTATTGATCCAGATCAAAGAGACAATAGCGTCCAAAGTGGTGTTTTTGTAACTTCAGTGTAGATGATTGTGATTCATTTCAACTTCAGCAATGTAAGGTAGCCTACCTTCCTTACCTTCGCAAAATAGCTCCGTACAGCTGAAGCCCAGTACATTCTGCCTCAGTGAGAATCCTAAACTTTCTCTATGTTCAGTCTTCGATCCTGATTGGCTGCATTCGTGCTAACTAACAAATCAGACGGTGTAGTGGGCGGGACAATGCTCTCGACCACAGAGTAGCAAGCAGGGAGTGAGAGACACTTTACAGACAAAGTAGCGCGTTTCATTCTTTATCCATTTCAATATCGGCTTATCGGTGGAAAAAAATGACCGATACCAATTATTATAAAAATGCTAAATATCAGCCCTAATAATCAGCCCGGCCGATAATTGGTCGACCCCAAGTTCACGTGTGAAGTCTTGGGTAGGCTTGGGTATTCACCTTTTCTGATTCTGAAGGAGAATATCCTTTTGGAGATTATCGATCGTCTATAGGGAGGGAAAGTGAAAACCAGCGCCCCAAGTGGTTGCGTTCCTATCGAAGAGCAGCTCCAATGTTAAGTCCCATAGACCTATTTTTAAAAAAATACTGTGAAGCCAAATCAGCGATATTATCCACCAAAAATATTTTTCAGTGTCTATAAAGTAATAATCTTCTAACTGTGAAAATGTCAAACCCTATTTTGCCTTATTTAAAAAAATCGAAATTGCTCCTTTTGTTTCATAAACGAACTACAAAAAAGCCACGTGACTTTACCCTTCGACATTACTCACGGTAGCATTGTTTGTTTATTAGCCTGGTTAGCATTGCCACTAGAACGCAACCACTAGATGGCGATGAGATTACTTTCCCTCCCTATTAGGGGTTTGCACCGACGTCACGTTCTGGCCGGTAACTATGGTAACCCAGCACGCGCGGCCATATTGGCGGTACTCGGTGAATGAAGTACAATGGAGTATTATGCACTTTGGATATCTTACGTGATTGTAGCGTGTCTAAACAACAGAAAAGCTCATCAAAATGCGTCAATACAGCAAAGGCATATAGGGCAGGACTTGGACCACAAGAAAAGGTGCGATATTTTGAGAAATTACGGATTATTGGCAGCGCAGATCCATATGAGTTGGGTGAGGGAGACGAAGTACCAAGTTCAACCACAAGCACCCCCTTCCTCTGATAACTTCTGGCATTATTGTCCCTTCTCCCTGGTTTTTTAATAACGTTTGGAAGTCGATACCTACACCAGATGTTTTTTCTCAGTCTGACCTATTGGTACAACCTAAAACACGGCAATAATTAACCATTTTCCTTGACGATGTTAGGGATTTACTTCAGTGCCTAATGCTTTCTAATGAGGCGAGTATCTCCAATATGGCGATGTCCAGATCTGATGACACGCCGTGCAAACCCCTAATTGAGAGTAGTCACGGTGTGTCTGTGAATGGAGGTGCGTTGTGTGTAGCCTATACGACGGTGTCCACTAGCATACCATGCTTATTTCGATCCTCTGCCCAACATAGCTTGGAGGTTGCAGTGGTAATCGTGATGATAGTGTCCGTAATGGACGTGGTACAGACAGCAGGGGTAGTAGAAATAGGGCTCTGAAGAACTACAACCCGCGATAGGAACTGATTTGACCAGGATACTTTATTGTAGGCCTTGTGGTTATAGGCTAGTAATAGTTTACTATTGTTGGTACATCTTAGGTGTTTTCCTGTTAATTTGTTATGTGGGTAATATGACAAAAAAGAAAGTAAACCTGCTCAAATATGTTCATCTAGTATTTACTGAAAGGTGCATCATTTGAGGTACTTGCCATCCAGTGGCAAATTAGATGGGTAAATTTACCCCCTTCATAAACTTTTGTTTATACTCAAAGATTTTTACATTTGCAGTAGGACTTTATCTCTAACCACTTTCAAGCCATGGCCGTTTTTTACATTTTGATATAAAAATCCAATGGTGTTGCTTTCTTAACCCTGATGCCTAGTTTGCCAGGTTTAAAAAAGTTATGAGAGGAAAATATTTTTATTTGGTGTGAAACACAGACATAGGCCTACCTGTTTTTATGCTTTTTTGTTTGTTTTTATCATTTGTATTAATATTTATTTTATCATTATTTTATTTATAAGCTAAAGTTGCTAGCACAGGTGTCTAAGACTTGCACTTTCTGTTTGTAGTTTTGTGTTTGAAAATACAGTATTTGAAAAAAAAAAACATTGCATTTTAGGAAATTTAACACTGACGTGGCCCTCCAATCAGATGACATTGGCAGAAGTGGTGCTCAGCTCATTTGAGTTTGAGACCCCTGCTCTAAGCGATGCTGGGTAACGTCACTTCTGTTGACTTTCAAACAGAACAGAGAGCTAGCTCGCTACTTCCTCCCCCTTCCTCCCGTGCAATTGAAACTCTCCTAAATGTGCATCTCTTCTGTGATTTGCTGGAACAGTTTGTTATGTTTTTATAGGCTAGGTTTGCCTAGGTTGTTTTTGTTGCCGTTTTTGGAGCCTGGGCTGTCCACAGAGATTGTGTTTTTTAACAGTGTATTCAGGACACAGACAGCTAGCGGTTGGTAAGGTGATGTTTGCAGTAAGTGACATAAAAAAAAAATGTAGCCTAAAAAACATGTGGCATCGCTTAGAGCACCTTTAAAGCCCCCCTGTGTAAGAAATTCTCCCATCTAGAGGTTAGGAGTTATATAGCAACCAGCCTCTCAAGCGCTGACTCGTTTAGAACTACGGGAGCCGTCACACATCAAAACTGACACTAGTTCTGGACTCCTAGCACGTTGAAGCATAAACTTCTCTCTGAAAGCGTAACTCTCGCCAAAATGCACCCTAGGGTGTTTTGTGAATGTACACGAGTCAAAATTTCGTTTAAAAGCATAATTATGTCTGAAGCGCCACTTTCAAGCTTGTCTGTGTTGTCGTTTTTGGGTCAAATGGAGTTTTGAATGGGAACTATTTTTTGATACATGATCGTGTCAAAATCTCTATTTATAAAACACTAAGAAGGCTCGACACAACATGAAACTTGGATCGAAGTATCATCAGTGTCTCTAAACATGAACTCGAGCATTGAGAACATTATTCGTCACAGTGTTCACTAAAAGAAAGGTTTTGAACAACTCACTTGGGTTTTCTGATCGCTGCCATCATGCCAGTCAAGGAGTGAGTTGTCCAAAACCTTTCTTTTTAGTAAACTATGTGTAGCCTACACTAACAATGTTCTCAATGCTCAAGTTCATGTGTAGAGACACGGATGATACTTCGATCAAAGTTTCACATTGTGTCGAGCCTTCTTAAAATAGCGATTTTGACGCATCAAAATAGTAGGCTAGTGCCCCTACGACTCCCATTCACGAAAGTTTGACTCGGGTACATTCACAAGGATGCATTTTGGCGAGAGTTACGGTTGAATAAGCAATAACAACATTTTGTGTACTATTTTATTGCCATTGCTTGTGTGCGATTCCAATGCAACTCTTTCGGACCGAGCTAGCTAGCTATCGTTAGGACAGTAAACGGAAAATGAATGGGAACGGCTAGGTAGTAGGCTACTGCAGCTAAGGACTTTGGTTAAACTATATTGTTGCAAACTAAACTGGAATAACATGTTCAGCAACTTTGTGATTAGACTATTATTCCAATGTTGTCAGGACAAACCGGCATTATTTTGCAAGTGAGGCTACACGCTTAGAGAAGTTCAGTCGGTCATCAATTATGATGCCCCAAGTTGCATGCCGGTCTAGTCGGGGTCAGTGAAGATGAGTCAAGCTGGATGCTAATCTGCTGAGGTATGTGTGTGTGAGCGTGTGTGTTTCAGTAGAGGTCTGAGATATATGTGTGTGTGTGTGTGTGTGTATTGGTACCTGAGGTTTCTGATGCTGCTACTGAGGGAAGTCAGCAGGTTATAAGAGACATCCAGGTGCTGAAGACAAGGAAGGGAATACAACCTACACACACACACACACACACACACACACCATACACACACACACACACACCATACACACACACACACACACACACACACACACACACACACACACACACACACACACCATACACACACACACACATACACACACACACACACACACACACAAACCATACACACACACACACACACACACAGACACACACATACACACACACACACACAAACCATACACACACACACACACACACCATACACACACACACACACAAACCATACACACACACACACACACACACACACACACACACACACCACACATACACACACACACACACACAAACCATACACACACACACACACACACACACACACCATACACACACACACACACAAACCATACACACACACACACACACACACACACACACACCATACACACACACACACAAACCATACACACACAAACCATACACACACACACACACACACACCATACACACACACACACACATACACACACACACAAACCATACACATACACACACACACACACAGACACACACATACACACACACACACACACACACCACACACACACACACAAACCATACACACACACACACACACACACACACACACACACACACCATACACACACAGACACACACATACACACACACACACACACACACACACACACACACCATACACACACACACACACACACACACAAACCATACACACACACACACACACACACACACACCATACACACACACACAAACCATACACACACACACACACACACACACCATACACACACACACACACACACAAACCATACACACACACACACACACCATACACACACACACACACACACACACACACACACACTGCTGTTAGATATACTGTATAGGACATCTATGTCCGTGTGGTAGGTAGGCTACATCATGGTCTGATTCTACATAGGTCAGTCATGACTTTTATAATCACGGGGCAACGTAGCAATGCATTCTGAAGCCCTGTTGTGTGTGTGTGTGTGTGTACGTACTCATTGGGTAGCTGCAGTAGCCTGCAGAAGGACAGGACCAGGGTGTGTAGGCTGGTCAGGGTGTGTGTGTGTGTGTGTGTGCGTACTCATTGGGCAGCTGCAGTAGTCTGCAGAAGGACAGCACTAGGGTGTGTAGGCTGGTCAGGGTGTGTATCTGAGGGGGGAGGAGCTGCAGGGGGTTGTCCCTCATCTTCAACTGCTGCAGACACCGCAGAGAACACAGCTGATGGAGAGAGAGAGAGAGAGAGAGAGAGAGAGAGGGGGAGAGAGGGAGAGAAAGAGAGAGAAAGGTAAAGGAAAGGGAGGGAGGGAGAGAGAAAGAGAGAAGGGGGTGAGAGGGAGGGATATAGTGGGAGGGAGAGAGAATGAGAGAGGGAGGGAGAGAGAGAAAGAAAGAGAGGGGGAGAGAGGGAGAAAAAGAGAGAGAA
>NW_027468718.1:2010271-2015271 GCF_046254945.1 Alosa pseudoharengus | reverse complement strand
TGTGTTGTGTTGTGTTGTGTGGTGTAGTGTTGTGTTGTGTTGCTGTGCTGGGAGCATTGTGGTGTTGTGTTGTGTTGTGTTGTGTTGTGTTGTGTTGTGTTGCTGTGCTGGGTGCATTGTTGTGTTGTGTTGTGTTGTGTGGTGTTGTGTTGTGTTAATGTGCTGGGTGCATTGTTGTGTTGTGTTGTGTTGCTGTGCTGGGTGCATTGTTGTGTTGTGTTGTGTTGTGTTGTGTTGTGTTGTGTTGTGTTGTGTTGTGTGGTGTTGTGTTGTGTTGTGTTGTTGTGTGTGTAATTGTGTGTGTCGTTGTGTAGTCGGACTGTTGTGTAGGTGTGTAGGTTGTAGTGTAATTGTGTGTGTTGTTGTGTAGTTGGGCCATTGGTAGGTTGTAGTGTAATTGTGTGTGTTTATGTGTAGTTAGGCCGTTGAGTAGGTGTGTAGAATATGTATAGTGTAGTTGTGTAAGTTGGTGTGTAGTTGTGTGTGTGTGTGTGTAGGTGTGCTTTTGTCCCACACAGCATTTGTCTCTGAGGCACTCTGTGTAGGTGTGTAGTGTAATTGTGTGTGTTAGTTGGGCCGTTGTGTAAGTGTGTAGGTTGTTGTGCGGGGTCTTAAAAAGTCTTAAAAAGCCTAAAATTCAGAACTTTAAATTTAAGGCCTAAAAACGTCTAAAAACGCTGGCCGCAGAAAGTTATTACAAAGTAGCAAAAAAGTATTGAGTCGTAGCTTGCAAAGCAGAGCTCTAGCGTCTTTGCTACTATTGTAACAAAACCAGCAGAATGCTCAGAACATTGGTTCAGTGTGTTGTAGTTCTTTCTGGGGAATATTGGTGTTGGTACGTAGCCTACGCAGTGATAAATCTACAAATCCCGTGATAAATGCAATACCTGCCCGCAAAATACATCTGCGTCTCCTCAGAATTTGTTAAAGTACACATGTGGAAAATGGGAAAGTGTAGGCCTACTTTCAACGAGACATGGCTACTGTAGATCCAGTGATGCCAGTAACGCGTTACTCTATTTTGACCACTTTTTTCCTGAACTAGTCTAACACGCTAATATTTCTAGCAATCAGATTAAAGTTACTTATCCAAGTCACTGTGCGTTAGGCCTACTATTTTTGTCATTTACCTTAGTAAAAGATATATTCTCTTTTTTCTTGTCTCGGGGATTAACACTCACGTTTTCAGCATGATGACTCACGTGTAATACCACGCTAGCCTGGCAGGCCATCCTATATCATTGAAATGTATAGTCTGGAATCGAATCATTCACCTGCTTAATCCAAGGGGCGGGCAGAGAATTGTCTTTCAAACTGCCTAGGCATGCAATAGGCCAGCGCTACGACCATATCCGTATCCGGTCGGCAAAACGGCAAATACATCCTTCTTCGAAAGGAATGACTTAAGTGCATTGTGTTGCTCTACTTTCAAAGAAAAGCACAAGTCCAACTCCTCCAAAGTTGACGCCAACGCCGATTCAAACAACCGCTCTTCGTTCGCCATAGCCACCTTCCTTGTTGTTCACCGTCGCAGGATGTCGTTATCCTGTTAAGCCCGCCTTAAGACTCTCTAACGAAATAGAGCGCTGTGATTGGAGAACATCCACGGTGTTAAGCCAATAGAAATTCCTATGGTTCGATACTAGACGTACAGGCAGAGCAAATTAATTTGCCGCCTCTAGGGTACGTCTAGATTTCTAGGCTAATAACACGCAGCAACACAAACATAAACAACAATAGAGGAAGGAGAGAGATGTGCATTTTAGCTATACAATCATTATTTTGAGTTTGTGTCCGCTAAACATGATAACATTAAGGTACGTTGTATACTCTGTGCTGGTGACAAAAACATCTGAATTTCAGTATCTAATTAGGCTAAAAGGCTACCTCCCTAAAATTACTTTTTTCAGGTTGGGATGTCTGCTATTGACATTACTGTTAAAATGCATTTCCAATAAAGTGAGTATTGGCAAAACCAGTTGTCATTTTTATGTTGAGGCGCCGGGGCTGTTGTCAAAATGCTGAAAGTAACTAATAAAGTAACTTGTAATCTAACTCAGTTAAAAGTAATTAAGTTACGTTTTCAAGGTAACTGTGGCAACACTGGCTAGATCACAGCGATGTCTGCTGTTGGTTACAAGTGGTACCCAGCTCCAGGTACGAGGCTCGCTGCAAACTTTACAAAAAAACTATTCAATTAGGGACTCTGGGTGTGAAGGCGCTGGAGTCACAAGCCAGAGCATGCAGAGAAACACAAGCTAGCCGCAAAATGCAAACTGCTAATCAGCACTAGCCGCTAACATCATTCCAAAGCTAAAATGCAAACTGTTTATCAGCACTAGCCGCTAACATCATTCCAAAGCTAAAATGCAAACTGTTTATCAGCACTAGCCGCTAACATCATTCCAAAGCTAAAATGCAAACTGTTTATCAGCACTAGCCGCTAACATCATTCCAAAGCTCCGGTTTCGCTCTTTCAAGTGACGTCTGTGCGAGATAAGTACTTCATGAGCAATTCAACAGAGAATAATGGAAGTGAATTTGGACGCATATTAATACTATATATTTTTAGGAGGGCTTTTGATCATCTTTGGGTGGTTTCAGCTCCCCCAAAATACTGTAAGCCTAAAGACGTCCTTGACAAGGCTCATACACATACCCCACCCACACACATTCTAATGCAAACACACACACACACACGCACGCAAGTGCAGAGTGTCCAACCAAAACACACTTTCACACCCAGTTTCAAATCCAGTCTCATTTTTGACTTTGTTGATGAAATCTATTCTATTTGAGGGCTAGTTTGTTTTAGATTATTTTCATTTTGGGCCTAAGGTTTAGGGCATTTGGTACGTGAGGATATTTTTCCTTGAGTATACTACAAGTGAGCAATGTAAACATCAGTTAGGTTGTAGACGTTGGGTGTGGAAGGTTACTAGTTTGATTGCTTTATCTGTAAATTAAATTAATGCTTTTTCGACTTTTCAATGATTTTGTCAGAATTTCTTTGATTTGAATATTTTTTGGTAATGCGTCGTGTAGGTCTTAAATTTCAATCTTTATGGTCTTAAAATGTCTTAAAAAGTCTTACTGAAATCTTACTTAAAATGTCTTAAATTTGACTTACTGAAACCTGCAAGAACCCTGGTGTAGGTGTGTGTGTGTGTGTCCAGGTAGGTGTGTGTGTAGGTGAGTGTGTGTGTAGGTGTGTGTGTGTGTGTAGGTGTGTGTGTGTGTGTAGGTGTGTGTGTGTGTGTAGGTGTGTGTGTGTGTGTAGTTGTGTGTGTGTGTGTAGGTGTGTGTGTGTGTGTGTAGTTGTGTGTGTGTGTGTAGGTGTGTGTGTGTAGGCGTGCTTTTGTACCGCACAGTATTTGTCTCTGAGGCACTCTGCGCTTGGTGGGCGGAATCTGTTCGGAGGAGAGAATCTGATTGGCCACCTCTGTCTGTCCGCTGCTGTGCAGGTCAAACAGGAAGTGCTCCACCAGCTTCCTGTAGTGGTAGACAGAGACCCGCCTCCTCCTGGAGCCCCCGTGTGATTGGCCACGCCCCAGCTGCGTCAGGAAGTCGTTGAGCAGGAAGGGCGGGGGCAGTGGCGCGTAGCGCGCGTGCTCCGGGAGCAGAGACAGCAGGGGGATTGTGGGTAGAATCCGCGCGGGGCGGCAGGGGAAGCGGGGGAACATCCTGGGGGGGGTGGGGGGTGAGGGGGGGGGCGGTGGGTCTGATGGGGTGACAGGGGTGGGCTGCGGAATGGCAGGAGGCTGGGGACCAGCGCTGCCTTCCCATGATGCAACAGCAGAGGAGCTGGGACAACTCATCTCAGGATAATCTGACTCCTGTCCTGAAGCAGAGCCTAACACACACAAACACACATTTGCTCAGACATACAACCTCACACACAGGCATTTACACACAATCACATACACATACACACACACACACACACACACACACAGAGCATACTGTATCTCAAACACGCATAGAGACAAGCCGAGTAACCTAAAGCTTCATCAGGTATGGGGTAGTCTGGTAAATGGTAGACTGTTAATTCACATTGATTAAAAGGAAGACAGGAGTACCATACAATAACCATATAGGAGGTAATTCGCAAAGTGAAATAAAGAACTTCAGACACTCACCAGAGATAGATTGAGACAGTGGAGGTTTAATGGGAGGCAGCTTTTTTGGAGGTAGCGGCCGCCGCAGCAAAAGAATGTGTTGGGATGACATGACTTAACTTTCCAAAAAGAATCCTTCATAAATAATAGGCTATTTACTGAAACAAATTGTGGGAGTGAAAAATAAACACAGCCGGCAATGTGAATGCAGATATTCTTATGTGCCGATATGTAACGATAGTGTGAGGTGGGCTAAAATGCAGTTCCTATTTCTGTCCGACATAACTGTCTGCGTCCGCATATTCGACCAACTAAACAAACTTGCCGTCTGACCAGAATACCATAGGCTATACCAATACGTAATTCACATAAACTATTTTGAACCTCGGAGCAGACTAAGACAGAACTTAAGTCAGCGACAGCACGTAGAGCCAAAAATAAGTTTGGTCGAGCACTTCCTGCTACCTCATCTGTATCTTGGCAACGGCCCCTGGCAACCGCGCTCAAGGGCGCGCGCCTCGTGTCTGTCAATGCTCGTGTCACCCAGTCAAGTGCGTGCTAGCCTAATGTCTGGCAAGGTGTGTCCGAGAGAAGAGTCTCTTCTGTCTTGTCTTTTCACGAGCCGCGGCATCAGCAATTAACAGTAGGCTAGGATAAGCTGGCCTAGGGCTAGTTGTGCCAGTTCTCCCTCAGCCTAGATTTAGTCAATTCTGTTTATGAAGCTGCACATGCAGCAGCATAGTGACTGGCTACACAATTGTTTAGGCTACACAAGACATTGCCAATATTTGTTTTTTTTTACATCCTTTTACATCCTACAGCTATTTTTAACTGTTCATAACCCTTAAAAAAATCATATGCAGATGTTTATGCCTTGCTGCC
>NW_027468718.1:1990271-1995271 GCF_046254945.1 Alosa pseudoharengus | reverse complement strand
GTAGGCATAACTAACATGCAATAACGCCGCCAACAACAACCAAAACTAGGCTAATCATTGTCAACATGTAAATTAAATGTAACATTATTGTGAATCAAATCAAAACGTAGGCATAGTAACAGAATAATTTAATAATGTTACAAAGATACTACATCAATCCGTATGTTTCATTAGGCTACTAGTCTATTTGTTTTGCCTTGATTCATTTAGGCTAGGCCTTTTTATTCAGGGGCCGTATTCACACAGAATGTTAAGGCTAAAAGTAGCTCTTAACTGGCGAATTTAGGAGCAACTCGTGTCACTCCTAACTTTAGGACTCCTGATTTTTTCACAAAAAGTAATTCACAAAGCATTTTAGACCTAAAAGTAGCACCTAAGTCTGGGACAGCTTAAGTCGAGAGGACTCCTAACTCACTAAGACCTATTCATAAACAGCTTTTTTGTGGCATTTTACGTTGCGATGTTTTGAAATGCGTAGCCTATGTGCAACAGGAGCTTCCAATCGCGAGGGAACAATTTTGCATTCATAAAAGGGATGCAATAACGCCACCAACAACAACCAAAACTACTCATTGTTAACATGTAAATGAAATGTAACGTTTCATTGTGAATCAAATTAAAATGTTCTCTTTGCAAACGTAGCCTAGGCATATGGTGACAGATTAATGTAATAATGTTGCAAAGGTAAATGTAACATTATTGTGAATCAAATTAAAACGTTCTCTTTTGCAAACATCAATCCATAGGCCTATGTTTCATTAGGCTACTAGGCTATTTGTTTTGCCTTACTCTTTATTCATTTAGGCTAGGCCTTTTTATTCAGTTATTAATCATCTTCCGTCCTTCTCACTACTTGTGTAGCGCACGCATTCTCCGACCTGTCACCTGTCACTCATCATCGGAAGGGAGGTGTTTGGAATCATTCCCGCGTTACAATCGTCAGCCAATCAAGGTGGTCACTTCAGTCAAGCTTGTGCATGAGTAATGACGTCATCCATAGCCACGAAGACTCACTCCTAGTTTAAGAGTTGTCTGAAAGGCTTTGTGAATAACTTTTAAGAGAAAACTCCAAGCTAAAATCTTTAAGTGCGATTTAGGAGTAGCCTACTCCTAGTAGTAAGATAAAAGCCTTTGTGAATAGCCTACGGCCCCAGTTACTCATCATCTTCCGTCCTTGTGTAGCGCACGCATTCTGAGACCTGTCACCTGTCACTCATCATCGTAAGGGAGGTGTTTGGAATCATGCCCGCGTTACAATCATCAGCCAATCAGCCAATCAAGGTGGTCACGCTTGCCTATTTACCCAAATTAATGGTCGAATATTACTGATGATCATTGTTATTTAAGAACATGCAGTGTGCGTAGGGTACCAAAAACATCTTGCTCGTAAAAAAACATCATAATGCACATTCTGGCGGGTCTGTTATTTACTGTAGGCTGCGCAAACCACAGGCCTTTATTTTGGGCAAGCCTGCATTCATTCATTCATTCATTCATTCATTCAACCTTTATTTATTCTCGGAGGGTCATTGAGGGAAGCCATCATTTTAAATGAAGCCGAGATTACAGAAGCGAAGCAAAGCGCACCACAAACAAGACAACATTTGAGGCCTTCTGTTGAAGAATTTTATATAAAGCCTGCGCTAACAGTAATCCTCCTGCCCCTGATAGGCCTACCACAGCTGTGGATGGTGTGGAATGTTCAAGTAATAACACAATCCAATGTGTGTCTCAATTGTCCCCCGCTGACCACCTCACACATTTCTCTAGATTTTGCAACGAACTTACATGACACAATGCCATAAAATGCCAGTTTTAGGACACAGAATAATGTTTGTAATGATACCAGTTAGGCCTACTTTTAACAGTAACAAGTGTAATGAGCTATTAATTGTCGAAGGTGCATGGTGAAGTTATATGTTTACTTTGGAAAACAAACATTTGCCGATATCATCGCCGATATCATCAGAATATTGCAACAGATTCTGTGTTCTGGACTGTAGGTAAGCCAGTGGTTCTCAAACTTTTATTTCATTCCCCACTTTGATCAAGGGGCATGACTGATGATAGTGGAGATAACGTGTTATCCCGAGGCTTTTGCAAGTCAGCATCTTCGACGGTAGTCTATTAAAAATATAAGTTTTCCATGCCCCAAACGGAGAGCCACACTTTATTGTTTTTAACGATCTCTATGCTACTCACAAAAATGTAGGCATGGGGACATGATGAAGTAGGCTATCCAACTGTCGTGTGTTAAATTATTGTGATTACGAGCCAGTGGTTTTCAAACATTATGCGTGACTCGGACATCTAACTAAATGCAACAGGCTCATATCGTCCTCGCATTCGCAAAATGAGGACCAGTGTTTTGTCAAATTGCAAATAGCTATTCGTTTTAACTATTTTTTTATGATAGTATGAAGTGCTTTTTGTATAGGCTACTATCTTAATCTTGGAATATGGGGAGGGAAGTGGCGCGTCTGCAGTCAGCCAAATATGAATGTAATTCTGCGGCATAAAGCAGATGTATTTGTTTATTGTACAGAAAAATAAAAATGACATGTCAAGCAGTCAATTGACTACATTGCAGTCAAGAAGTAGGGCAAATTAAGACACTGTTTTGATTTGCGTAGTTGCGTTACCCCCAACACTGACAATAACATAGACAGCAAATTAAGATATTTTTTAGTTTTGTGGAGCGGCACCGGTAGGCTATCAAAAGCAGATTTCGATTTTCGCTACCACCGTGTAGTCAAGCCTTAAGTCATACCCAAGTAGCCTTAATCGAGGTAATGTTTAATTACGATTTATTTTGTTATTGAATTCGTAGGCTGGGATTCCTCTCGGTAACAATTATGTTTAAAGGTAGCCTCCTGCTTTTTCAGAAGGGCCGGCAGTCAGGCTACTGACAGAGCGATGTACAGTGGCAGAGCGACGCACAGTGGCTGAAAGTGGTACAAAAGCTTCACGCAGCTTCACGCCTCGTAATGCGCGAATGAAGTGATCATTTGAAAGCGATGCCCACTGTATCTATCTATCTATCTATCTATCTATCTATCTATCTCTATCTATCTATCTATCTAAAGTATCTATATATCTATCTATCTATCTATCTATCTAAAGTATCTATGTATCTATCTATCTATCTATCTACCACGGTATGTACACAGATCCAGTAAAAATGCTACCCTCCTTTCTGTAACTACCTCCGTTTGTGTATGATAATTGTGTGCGTGTGCGTGTGCATGTGCGCGTGCGTGTGGTGTGTGCGCGCGTGTGTGTATGTGTGTGTGTGTGTGTGTGTGTGTGTGTGTGTGTGTGTAGCCCTCATTGCCCTGCTGAGAGACGGGGAGTCCCTGGAGGACCTGATGAAGCTCTCCCCAGAGGAGCTGCTACTGCGCTGGGCCAACTACCACCTGGAGGAGGCTGGATGCCCACGCATCAACAACTTCAGCTCTGACATCAAGGTACACACACACACACACACACACACACACACACACACACACACACACACACACACATATACTGGGTGCCCACGCATCAACAACTTCAGCTCTGACATCAAGGTACACACACACACACACACACACACACACATACTGAGTGCCCACGCATAAACAACTTCAGCTCTGACATCAAGGTACACACACACACACACACACACACACATACTGGGTGCCAAGGCATCAACAACTTCAGCTCTGACATCAAGGTACACACACACGCACACACACACATACTGGGTGCCAACGCATCAACAACTTCGGCTCTGACATCAAGGTACACACACACACACACACACACACATACTGGGTGCCAAGGCATCAACAACTTCAGCTCTGACATCAAGGTACACACACACGCACACACACACACACATACTGGGTGCCAACGCATCAACAACTTCGGCTCTGACATCAAGGTACACACACACAAACACACACACACACACACACATACTGGGTGTCAACGCATCAACAACTTCAGCTCTGACATCAAGGTACACACACACACACACACACACACACACACACACACACACACACATACTGGGTGCCAAGGCATCAACAACTTCAGCTCTGACATCAAGGTACACACACACACACACACACACAAACACACACACACACAAACACACACACACACACACACACACACACACACACACACGCACATACTGGGTGCCAAGGCATCAACAACTTCAGCTCTGACATCAAGGTACACACACACACACACACACACAAACACACACACACACACACACACAAACACACACACACACACACACACACACACACACACACACACACACACACGCACATACTGGGTGCCAAGGCATCAACAACTTCAGCTCTGACATCAAGGTACACACACACACACACACACACACACACTGGGTGCCACGGCATCAACAACTTCAGCTCTGACATCAAGTTGGTTTTTAAGTGCAGCCGAGACCGAGTCGAGACTGAGCTTTTGAAGAGGCAAGACCGATTTAACATCACCCACGTATCATATTCAACAGTCCCAAAGGGATTGGTGGGGATTGGTGGCTATAGGAGCAGTCTAGCACACACTTGTCTACCAAACTTCTTTTCTGAACAATACTTTAATACTAGGAGCTCACACACACACACACACACTTCTTTTCTGAACAATACTTTAATACTAGGAGCTCACACACACACACACACACTTCTTTTCTGAACAATACTTTAATACTAGGAGCTCACACACACACACACACACTTCTTTTCTGAACAATACTTTAATACTAGGAGCTCAGCTGAATTGTTGCTAGTTACTAAATAGAGCTGCAACTCCTTTGCCGAGCCGGGATGATTTAAATGCTTTTTAATTAAACGTTTAAAAAAAATTACAAAGAGATTGTACCACATTGAAAACTAAATTTTTGTCACTAATATTTTATCTGTCCTCTGTCAAATACAGTTGCATGTTCGGCTCTGAACAAAATCGTTCAGGAATTATTTTAACAA
>NW_027468718.1:1950271-1972771 GCF_046254945.1 Alosa pseudoharengus | reverse complement strand
CTAACAGAGCGAATCTTCACTGCGTCCGACTGGATGCCCTCTGTCCACATTGGGCCGCATTTACCAACCATTCTGACCAAGACATTTGCTCTTAAAACCCACTCATTTGTGTGCACATCATGCCCTTATACGGGGATTGTCAGGGTTAGTGTTGCACGGTGCACTGATACTACAAAAGTATCGCAATACCCTGAAATAAAAAATGTCACAATGCCTAATTTTATTAGTATCGATACTTTTGAGAATGACCGTGTTCTTTTGAAGTAACATGCGTGTGCACAAGGCATGCTTCTAGCGCCTCCTCCCCTAACCTGTGGCTGTGCGTCTTTTCTCCTCACACACACGTAAGCGCAGCTGTCGTGCTATAAACAGCGAGAGATGGCTGCTAGTTCAAGTGATGCTATGGTAACACATAATAATAGGCTAATATCAAGTTGGTTTGCTCACTTGCATCTCTCAAGTTTGTGTTGCTAACCTACCTAAGCTGTGGGATTTTGGTCATTTAGGCCTACTATTTGGGTTCAATGTAATTTAGAAATAGGCTAAGCAACCATGGCAAACTTTTACATCTGAAGAGAGATCCAGGTTGCTAACTATCCCGCTAGCTCAGGTCATGTTTGACAATAGTACTCGCTAAAATCATTACACTTATCTCTTCTATGATCCCAGAAAGATTTTCTTCGACTTGTACGTTTTTTGAACATTTATTTTATCTAATGACATACAAAACATAATTAATTGCATCCACATATCCTTATGCGCTATGTGCAACTTTTATTCACTAGACTAAACCGTGAGACAAGGTCAATTACTCTCACGTATCTTTTAAAGTGACAGGCACTCAATTACACCTACACATCACCAATGTGCACTCAATTAGACCTACACACCACATTAAAGATATGCCTAAGTGTAATAGTTTAAAAATAGTTATAGTTTTAGAATAGTTTTCAAATTGCTGAATATATTTATTAGTAATTATGCAGAATATATGAAATATGACATAAGCCATCATTTTCCATGTGTGTTTGTGTGGAGAGAGTCAAGCAGAATCTGGGATGGCCACTGGTGTGAATGATTACACTACAGTATATTCAATATTACTGATGATGATGTCAAGGTGGTGTGGCCCCCAAATCAAATACATTTTTTAACAAGTATCAAAGAAGTATCGAAATCGCAATTCTTGACTTGGTATCGGTATCGAAACATTCATTTTGGTATCGTGACAACACTAGTCAGGGTGTCTACCTATGCTAATGGCCTCTTTGCACGTACGCATACGTCTAGTTTCCGGTGGAGCCAGGTGTGTTTGAACCTGCCGCTATTGTTAATGTAATTAGTGTCTACACGGACCAGGTGTGTTTGAACCTGCCGCTATTGTTAATGTAACTAGTGTCTACACTGACCAGGTGTGTTTGAACCTGCCGCTATTGTTAATGTAATTAGTGTCTACACTGACCAGGTGTGTTTGAACCTGCCGCTATTGTTAATGTAATTAGTGTCCACACGGACCCGGTTGGGTTGGGAACCAGCATGTTACAATAAAAAAGGATTTATATGTGTGTTAGAATTGTTATCATTGGTCAAGATATTCAGTGTCAGAGTGAAGATGTGAGGAGCAGAATATGCCGTTACTTCATGTCAGCCTCTACTATTAAGGCTCCAGCAGAAACAAAGCCACAGCGCGCTGGAACAATGTGCCATATTTAAAAAGGTCTCCTGACAGAAAAGGCCATATTACCTGTCCCTCCCTGGTTTCCATTCCAGAATATATTCATCAGTAGCTCATGCTGCTCTGCTGCAAATAGACTGCGCAGACAGAAGTGGTGGCTTACGTGTCATGGAACCGAGTTTAAAAAGAAAAACACAATCGTTCAGATAGATTAGAAGAATAATTAGTAAGGAACTACAAGATTTTGGAGGTCAGGTCTTACCGTAACATAGCCTAATCTAGACATGAAATACTTCATGACCACAAGATGAGGCCATGGCACTGAACATCGGCTGATGTGAGCAAGCAGTGAAATGGCGCCATCTGGTGGCCCTGCAGCACAATGGCGCCATAAGATATTGTTGTCCCTTACTAATTATTTAAATTAATTGTCCCTTACTAATTATTTAAATGAATTGTCCCTTACTAATTATTAGTCTAATTCACCTGATGTAGTGTGTTCTTCTTTTTAAACGTTGTTCTTTTAAATTGTGGTGTGTATCCGGGGGCGTAGCAAGCGCGGGGGATGTGGGTGTTATAACGTACACACTTTCTCTGGAACACGATTCTATCCCCCACAGTTTTTGTCAGATTAAAATGAAAGTAAAATATGTAAATAAAAATGGTAAAAAAGCCCTTGAGCGATTCAGTGTACATGAACAATCAGAATGTCACAAGACAGCCGTAACAACACACGAGTATGAAAACAGATCTTTTCAATCTCAGCTATCTAGTGCGAGTGTTAGACAGCAAGAGAACACAAGGCCATGTCTTATGAAAATGATTGGTGGTGTGCAGTTGCTAGCGAGGCAGGGCTTAGCTCTTAGGGGGCATGATGATAACGAGGGGAATCTCAATTAGACGCTGATATACAAAGCAGAGGATGATCCTTGCCTCACCAAGCGGCTGAAAGGTAGAAAGGAATTATATACCTCAGCTCCAATTCAGAATGGATTTCTGAATTTGTTTAGCCACTGGAATAGTAGACTATCAAATCACTTCCCCACTCCATCATTAGTGGAATAGTAGACAATATCAAACCACTTCCCCACTCCATCATAAGGGGAATAGTAAACAATATCAAACCACTTCCCCACTCCATCACCCAAGAGGCGTTGTGTTTGAGATGTGTTGATCAACCCAAGAGGCGTTGTGTTTGAGATATGTTGAACAAGAGCAAGAGACGTTGTGTTTGAGATATGTTGATCACGATTTGGTTGTTCATGAGGAGTTCATTGGTCTTTATGAGGTTTCTCTGACTACAGGAGATAATCTAGCCAGAGTGGTTATGGATGTACTACATCGCCTGAATTTGCCTATCAGTGGGTTACGGGGACAAGCATATGATGGGGCGGCAAACATGTCGGGCAGATATAATGGAGCACAGGCCATTATCAGGAAATGGAGCACAGGCCATTATCAGGAAATATAGCACAGGCCATTATCAGGAAATATAGCACAGGCCATTATCAGGAAATGGAGCACAGGCCATTATCAGGAAATGGAGCACAGGCCATTATCAGGAAATATAGCACAGGCCATTATCAGGAAATGGAGCACAAGCTATTATCAGGAAATCACAACCTCTTGCTCCTTATGTCCACAGTGCTGCCCACTATAAACCTAGTTACCCAGCAGGCCTGTACTGCCCACTGTAAACCTAGTTACCCAGCAGGCCTGTACTGCCCACTGTAAACCTAATTACCCAGCAGGCCTGTACTGTCCACTGTGTAAATTACCCAGCAGGCCTGTACTGCCCACTGTGTAAATTACCCAGCAGGCCTGTACTGTCCACTGTGTAAACCTAATTACCCAGCAGGCCTGTACTGCCCACTGTAAACCTAATTACCCAGCAGGCCTGTACTGCCCACTGTGTAAATTACCCAGCAGGCCTGTACTGCCCACTGTGTAAACCTAGTTACCCAGCAGGCCTGTACTGCCCACTGTAAACCTAATTACCCAGCAGGCCTGTACTGTCGCACCATTTACTCGCTCTGGAATGGGTCAAAGAATTGGGAATTTGTTTTGGACAGTCAGGGAAACTAAAGGATATATTCAAGGGAATTGCGATATCTGGAGAGGGCCCCTCTCATGCTATAAGACCCCTCTGTCCAACAAGGTGGACGGTTTGCACTAGTGCCATCCATGCTGTGCTGAACCAGTATCAGCGCATAATGCTTTGGCTGAGAGAGCAGGGGGTGGGTCCAGGGGCGATTCTAGACCTAGAGCTTTGCTGGGGCACAGGCCCCCAACTCCCAATACATTAAAAAAAAAAAATAATAACTGTGCGCGCAATATGAATAAATGGCTAGCCTGATTTGGACCATCACATATCTCCCCTAGGTCACAGACATCCTCCTCCATACTCTGAATAGTTTTACGCCTAGCCCCCATCATGTCCTCATCCGTTTCTTGCCTGTCTCTCCTCCTCCTCCTCCTCCTGCCTGGTATTGGACTGCCCAGCCTGTGCTCTTTCTCCCCTCTCTTCTCCCTCTCTTCGACCTTCTCCTCCTCCTCCTCCAGCACTCTCTCCCTCAATTGTTGTAGCAGCCACTATCCAGCAACATCCAAACACATAGGCATAAGTAGGCCTATACTCACATGCATTAATTTAATAGGCTTTCCTACTAACACAAGGGAAGCTTATTTTTAGTCAAAAGTGAGATATACTTCCCTCCCAGGCAAGGGTCCTATATACATCCTGGCAATACTGCAGTTCTTTGTAGCTTAAATAGCCTACTAAAGCCTTCATACTGACTTTTGGTGATAATTTGCAAATGTAGCCTATAATAATCTACACAGATGGCTATTCTGATTCTGTGTATATTATTATAGGCTACATTTGCAAATGCAGCAAACTTATTTAAGTTTGCCATTAAACCATTGATCAAATCACAGCACTGGCTATTACAGCATAAATGTTAATGTTACCGTTAATGTGGGCAAAATTATCATACCTCCCTCATCCTCCTCACTGTTCCTCTCTCCCTCTGTTCAGGAAGAATTTTCTGATGTCCATCTCTGAATAGTCAGAAGGCTGTGTTTAGTTTTACAGTAGGACAGCTTCACAAACAGTATAGGCTACTTTTACAGGAGTCTCTACAGTATACGTATAAATCCTTATTAATTGTCCGTATGTGTGCATGCAGCCTACGCATGGTGTGAGTGTGTGTGTGAGGGAGAGAGCACAAGCTGGTAAACTGTTGCTAAATTTAGGCTACAATGACGCTAAGCATTGAAAAACAGATGCTAGTTATGTTATGTTACCCTAACACTCTCTAACAGCGATCAACTTGTAATTTTTTCTGTCAAACAATTTGTGAATTTGTTGTAACATTAAACAGGGGACGATTTACTCTATGCTCAAAGTGATTCCACAATCCACAGTGTATGTGTGTGCAGTACAACGAAACACTCGGAAGAATCATGTGAACGATTTTCATTGGTTGTTGCGTTCAATCTTAGCCAGCTACAGAGGTGCTATTTCCTGATTGGCTATTATGGCCCCTTTCTTTATTCCTTGTTTTTTTTTATTATTGGCTGGTAAGTGACAGACTCGAGCCATGATTAAAGCAGGCACGGAGATGCGCTCATGAATGCCGTTTCCAGCTAGAGCCGCGCTAGAATTTTACTGGGGCACTGGAGACTTTTACTAAGGCACGTGCCCCAGTGAATAAGGTCTAGTGACGCCCCTGGGTGGGTCAGATGCACCTGGTAGGGCACAGGGCTGGTATGACAGATTTGAGCTTGGAGATGTTGTCCTTGGACTTCTGTGTGCTTTGGAGACCACAGAACCATTGGAGGCTCTGAATGTGTCCCTCCAGAGAAGAACCCAGACAACAGATGGAAAGCTTTCTGCTGTTGCTTTTGTGAAAGAAACCTTTAGCAAAAAAAGAAATTCAGACAGTTTTAACAGAGTTTTCACCAAAGCTACAAAGATGTGTTAAACACTTCAGCTCATCCCTATTAGTGTTCCACGGGCTTACAAGCCACCTCAGCGATTCACAGGCTGCGCCCCTGCGCATGTGCATGCATCCCCAACTGAATACTATAGAACAGCGTTCTTTAGAGTGCTGGATGTAGTCCATGTGCACTTCAGGGAACGTTTTCAACAAGAAGGAAGGCAAATGATAAGAGATTTAGAGCAAGTCCTTAACTTAACTGGAGATGTGCATGATGTTGTCCAACAATTCTCTCTCTGACTGCTTGAAAGTACAGCTGGCAATGTCTAGAACAAAGTACCAGTAGCAGTCTAGCAGTGAGGTTGCTGTTATTCTTCAGGGGATGGCTCCAGAGGTCCGTGGCCTCTTTGACCAGATTTAGGGGCCGTCTACACGACGCCGGTTTTTGTGAAAGGTGAGTTTTAGTTATCAGTTACGCCTTGCGTGTACATGACGCCGGCAGTTTAGGAGACTGTAACCGATAGTTTTTGAAACCGGCTTCTGAAGTGGGAATTTTTGAAACCGCTGGCTAACTTTTGCCGTGTAGACATCTGACGGTGCGAAGCGGCAACTTTATGACGACATGCCCCACCTCTGAACTCAGCCACGGCACTCGACCTGACACGCTGCTTGTCAAAACAAACCAAACCATTTGTTTATCATACTAAAATGTTTTTCTTTCCCCTGTCACTCTTTGACCAGATTGAGACGCTTCTTAGATTGCTGCTTGTTGTTCCAGTGTGGTCAGCTGAAGCTGAAAGAAGCTTCAGCAGTCTCCGGAGGCTGAAAACATGGCTGCACAGCACTATGTCACAAACACGCCTCAATAGTGTATCTGTGTGTCACATCCATAAAGACAGGCTGGACAACTTGGACAGAAAGATTGGACAGAAAATTGCTGAAGAATTTGTTTCTTGCAAAGAGAATAGAAGGAGTACATTTGGTTCTTTCAAGTAATGTGTGGGGATCCAATCTGATGTCTAAAATAATAGTTGTTAGGCATATGCATTTAGGCTACAGAGGAGTGTTTCCTCAGGATAATTATGTTCTTTTTTTGGTATATTTTAATTTCTACAATTAGTTTTTGGGCTGCCTTTAAATGTAAAATAACTAAACCATATAAAGTTGAAGTGAAAGCAATTTACGTTTATTGAGCCTCATTGTGTTATCTTTCTTGTGATGTAATGTGTAGTTTGCCTCATTTTGTAGGCCTATTCATGTTTGTAACTTCACTACATTTAATGTAGGATTTCCCTTGTTGAAAGCAACAGTTTTATAATATATAATAATTAAACATATGGCTGTCAAAGTTGCTCTGGAGTCAGTGTAGTCCCTTGTAATAGAATTGACATACTGTATGTAAGTGACTTTAGATGACAAGTGTCTACTAAATGAATAAATGTAAATGTTCTAACCTTCTGAGGTGCCCAGGGGCCCAGTGGCTCATAATTCGTCGATGCCAATAAGTACAAATACCAGTTCATCTTATTTGTTGCTTTAACAGTAGGTTATTAAGTGCATGGTTTTATTTGCATTTGCAGAACCCCTACACTTTTAGAAAGCTTGATACGCCCCTGGATGTATCATTAAGGTACGTTTTTGAATCTCATCATTATTTTAATCTCATTGACATTCAACGTTTTGATTTGATCAATGGGCACAGGTTGAGGGCTGGCAGCGCTCATAACATTTCTCCACACTGCTTTAACCAATTTCTGTTATTCTGTCTGTATATATCTTGTACCAAAACGTAGTTTATTATTAAAGTGAAATGGTTGCTGGCATACGTCAGTGGCGTTAGTTTGAGCACATTTACGAAGTGTGTTTTGATTTTTTTGAATGAGGGTCAATGGAAGCTGTAAATCTTGGCCAGGGTAGCGTGAGAGTGCTAATTGGCCGGTTGGCGTGCGAGCGCTGATTGGCCGGCTAGCGTGAGAGCGGTGATTGGCCGGCTAGCGTGAGAGCGGTGATTGGCCGGCTAGCGTGAGAGCGGTGATTGGCCTTCTTCTGGCTTCTTCTACAGTGATGACGCAAGCAGTGGAGGGAGCAGATGGGAATGTGGGCGTGAGAGAATGGGGTGGGGATGTGCTGCTCATAAAATACATTACAGCATAACGTCTGAGAATGGGGTGGGGATGTGCTGCTCATAATTTTATTCACATTCACACACACACACCCTTCACCATACCTAGAGATTGGCATGGTTTTATTTACACACACACACATACCCTTCACCATACCTAGAGATTGGCATGGTTTTATTTACACACACACACATACCCTTCACCATATCTAGAAATTGCCATGGTTTTATTCCAGTTAGCCTGGTTAGCTGGTTTGATTTGCATTGAGAGATGATCTTATGGAAAGTGCCCGATGCCAATATCTAGGTATGGTGAAGGGTGTGTGTGTGTAAATAAAACCATGCCAATCTCTAGGTATGGTGAAGGGTATGTGATGATGTGGAGTTATTTTAATTCCAAAGGCCAAGGGAACTTTATCAGGATGCATAGTACCCTGGATCCATGAAATAACTGGCCTTTAAAAATACAAATCTGCCTGCCTCTATGGGAATTTAACATAGGGGTATGTATACTTATGAGCCCCTGTATTTTAAGGAAGAACATGTATTTATTTACAATACATTTATTCATTAAAGGTTGGATCATTCTTATTTTGTTAAGGCATTAAGATCAATTTCCAAAAGATGATTTTTTATTTCTCTTTTTAGTCGACTTTAGCATGTGTATGTACAGAGTATGTAAACATATGAGCACAAATGTATATATAATGTTTGTGCAAAAGAATGAGGGACAAACACCTTTGGGAGGGGTGTGTGTATGTGTGGGTCAGAGGGCATATGGGAGGTGTGTGTATGTGTGGGTCAGAGGGCATATGGGAGGTGTGTGTGTGTGTATGGTTCAGAGGGCATATGGGGTGTGTGTGTGTGTGTGTGTGTGGTTCAGAGGGCATATGGGGTGTGTGTGTGTGGTTCAGAGGGCATACAGTATGTACTTCACTGCACTCACACACACCAAGTTAACATGTGGTTTACCATTTAGTCAGACTTAACATGGGGTTAACACACACGTATGCATTTGCACATTAGGGAACAAGACTTTTATTTATTTCAGACTTGTAGTTTCCTGTTGGGCCAAGAACCATGGAGGTGCTCATTGATTTTTTTTTTTTCTCTCTCTCTCTCTCTCTCTCTCTCAAGACTGAGCACACAAAGCTCTTTAATTGGGGTCAGTGACAAGACACACACTCGAATACACTCTCAAGTGCGCACACACACAGCCACAGTCCAGCATCCTGACAACCAGACGCACCTGCACAAACAAGGCTGGTGTGCGTGTGTATCTCAAATGGGCTGAATTTGAACCATTCTTAAGTGTGTAAATATGTGTGTGTGTGTGTGTGTGTATACACATCAGTGAATTGGCTGAATTCTAGGCAATCGGGGGCATCACTCAAACTCGCAGTGAAGATGGGCTGAGTCTTGTGTGTGAGAGAGAAATTCATTCGTGTGTGTGTGTGTGTGTGTGTGTTATATCCGCTGTCCAATGTCTTCAGCAGGCGGAAGAGCCGGCAGCACCTCGTACGTGGTCTCTCTCTCTGTCTGTGTGTGTGTGTGTGTGTGTGTGTGTGTGTGTGTGTGTGTGTGTGTGTTATTTCTGAGGTTTCCCCTCGGCGGGCGTGTCTCCGCTGTCCAGCGTCTTGAGCAGGCGGAAGAGCCCGGCAGCCTCGCGGATGCGGCTGAACTCGATGCAGAAGGCCTGCACCTCGATGAACAGGTCCTGCACGTTGATGATCTTGTTCCTGATCAGAGACTGCAGGAACACACACACCAGGCGCACCAGCCGGTTCTACAGGGGGGAGCAGAGAGAGAGAGAGAGAGAGAGAGAGAGAGAGAGAGAGAGAGAGAGAGAGAGAGAGAGAGAGAGAGAGAGAGAGAGAGAGAGAGAGAGAGAATGGGGGGAGGAGAGAGAGATAGATAAAGGAAAGGGAGAGGGAGAGAGAGAGAGAGAGAGAAAGAGAGAGAGAGAGAGAGGAGTCATACACATGCATGGGTACATGCACAAGGTACCGTACACTCAATGTGTGATTGTCAACTAGCTTTATTATCAACTAGCGCAGTCCACAACTAGCTTCATTATCATCTAGCTTCATTATCAACTAGCGCGATCCACAACTAGCTTCATTATCAACTAGTGCGGTCCATAATTAGCTTCATTATCAACTAGCGCAGTACACAACTAGCTTCATTATTAAAGGGAAACTTGGCAGGATTTCCCCCTCTGCTGGAGAAATTGCGCATTATGCTATTTCAAACTGTGGGAGAAGGTAACGGTAAAGCACATGGATTTGTTTACAAGCTAGCGTACGTTTTTTCTTGTTTCTCACTTCTCTTGCCGGGACGGTAGTTTCAATGTTGCAAGGTTGGTTTTCAGCTTCATTATCAACTAGCGCAGTCCACAACTAACTTCATTATTAACTAGCGCGGTCCACATCTAGCTTCATTATCAACTAGCGCAGTCCACAACTAGCTTCATTATCAACAAGCTTCATTATCAACCAGTGCAGTCCACAACTAGCTTCATTATTAACTAGCGCGGTCCTAATCTAGCTTCATTATCAACTAGCGCAGTCCACAAATAGCTTCATTATCAACTAGAACAGGGGTCGGCAACCCGCGGCTCTTTGATCCCTCTGATGCGGCTCCGCTTTTGAAAATAATTAATGAGTATTTAATTAAAATGTATTTTATTTTAGTTCGTTCATTTTCAAAATGTAATATTGTAGATCTATCTGAGTAATTTATATAACTTTCCACCTCACTTGACTCCGTAACCGTAGCCTGCACAATATTGTTACATTCGCGGTTCGTTGCCATGTCAATATCAAACAAAATCACAGATTTCCCTCAATTTCAGTCAACGAGAACACTTTAAATCGACATTGTAGATGTATGCACTTGCTGTAGGCTAGATAAGCGAAATGTCAAAAAGGAAACGTCACGACCACAGCTTGCGTGCCCGAACACAAGCGGGCTGAAATGGAAAAGTTTCCATCCGAAGACTGATTCTGAAAACGCGAAATGAACTGCCCGTTATATGTCGCACACTGCAATGAGTTAGTATTGCTGTGTTAACCCTGTTCGGTTCCACTTGCATGCGAGAAATCTTTCTCACATATGACAAATATAAAGACAAACCTGCGCTCACGTTTAAGGGCAATTCTGTGCAAAACTGTCACATCCATAACGTCAACACAATGCCATGGTATTTAGTTGGCGTTATGGATATATGACAGTTTTGCCTGGAGTTGCCCTTAAAATTATGACAGCCTCAATTCTTGCATGAAACTTCACCTCACTGAATATGAGCCAGCCAGACTCCAAGGCCATCACCAAATCTAATCTCTGGTAACCTAGGCCTAATGTTAAATTTCACCGATGACATGTCAATGAAAATTGAGTGTTGTGTTGTTAACTATGATGTTACTTTGCATACCAAAGGACACTGGGAAAATAGGGAATGGTGTTTAGCCTACATGGGAAGCCTAAGGCCTATACTTCTGTCATTCCACTTTACATTTCAAGTTACTTGCACATTACTTTTAAAACTAGTAGAAAATGTATTAAAAAATCTTCTGTTGAATGAAAGTAACTGTACGTTAAATATCCAAACTTTTTCTTGTAACCGTCTTTATGTGGCTCTTCTGAGATAAAAAAAAAAAATTGGTAAAAGTTCCGACCCCTGAACTAGAGCGATCCACAACTAGCTTCATTATCAACTAGCTTCATTATCAACTAGCGCAGTCCACAACTAGCTTCACTAGATCCGATTCACATCTAGATACGTTCGATACAAGAAAAGATACATGTTCATAAAAAACGATTCCATGCGATTCAATGCAGTTCAAAAACTGAAAGTATACTGAAAGAATTCGTATCATTTGCTCAAGGTGCACATTCATTTTACATTATCAATTATCATGGTTGTCAATTAGGCAAAATTATATCATATATTGAAATGAAAAAACCTGGTCTATAGCGAAAGGCGCATATGAAGCACAGCTGAAGATGCACTGTCACAAGATGTAAGCAGCAACTCCTCTGCAGGAAAAATGTCCTTAGGTTTTTTATTCAGTCATTCGAATATTATTGGGGTAAGTTTTCAGGCTAAGTTTTAGATGGTAACCCATTGTCAGTCAATAGTGAAAGTAATTAACTGTGTATAACTGTTTTGTCATTGACTAGGACACCAAGGTGAAGTTAGTTTCACTTTGCCAATGAGTTCAAATAATATACGAGTGCAGATGCATGGTTTAGTGGAATACCTGTTCCCTACGGTCTCGCGTGCAAGCAGGGTCCTTCAAATGCGCCGCTGACTATCAAAATACTGATAAACTGTTTGAAGTGTTCCTTACCTGCATATATTTATCTTTGATCTGCTCACAGGTGGAGATGCAGTTGGAGATGTAAAGATGGATGAACTCTGGAGGCAGGTCCACAGCTGTGGTTAACCTACACACACACACACACACACACACACACACACACACAAAACTAATTTCAGTCAGGTGCACTCTAGTCAAAAGAGAGAATTGATCCAATCCATTTCTAATTAGTTATTTCTGGTGGTGTGGCTGTTCTGGGAACTCAATTGAAAAAAATATAATGTCCGCAACACTGCTTTTGACTCCCAATGATTTAATGCACAACAGGCAACGTTTCGACCCTGCTGGGTCAACTTCAGGCAAAGACCCAGCAGGGTCGAAACGTTGCATTAAATCATTGGGAGTCAAAAGCAGTGTTGCGGACATTATATTTTTTCAATTGAGTATAGTTTTATTTTGTCCTGCACCTGCCAGAAGGTGGGATGTGCACACTATAACTGTAACTGTTTGCTGAATGTTCTGGGAACTCCCAACATTCTATCACCTACCCCCACACACAGCGGGTATAAACAAGAGTGTTAGTGTTTAGGACACTAAACACACACACACACACACACATACACACACACACACACACACATACACACACCTGTTGACCACCTCCATGGAGTGGAGGGACATGTCTAGGGATGTAACGGTATGAAAATTTAACCTCACGGTTACAGTGACCAAAATTATCACGGTTTTCGGTATTATTAAAAGTTTGTTCAATATGTTCAGAAAGCACTGATAGGCCTACACAAGCTGAAATAGTTTCAAAAAGTGTCCCGTTCAGTTTTTCATGTTTAATTGGCTATGTGCTTATAGCTTAACTTACCCTAACATTACTTGGAGGTTGCTATTACTGTTATTTGGATCCAATGAGTGAGACCAGGCTTGGAATTTCACCATTCTGGGGGCAAGGCCACTTGGCCTTCAGTTGGGCATATTTGGTGGAGGGCACAAAGGCCACATGTTTGGGCACCAAGGCCAAAGTTAACTATACAGTAGTTTAAAAAATGATCAAAGTTGTATAGCCTATTCACTGCAGTAGACCTGCATCACTGTATGAAACATTACAAAAACATGGAACATGACATATTACATAGAACTGCAAATCATCTGATCATCTAATATTTACAGATATCTAGGCTATATTTAACATTTATTTCATATTTGGCCTGTTATGAAATCATGTATTGAACAATTTGAGCACAGTTCAGCTTTAAGAAACTCAAATAGCCTAGATGCATGCTTAGCATTTTGTGATCTACTTTCACAAACTCTTAGTCAGCTGTCCTCTGATTTACCTATATCTAGGCGATATTTGTAACATTTATTTTGTATTTGGCCCGTTATGAAATCATGTGGAACAATTTAAACACATTGTAAAACGTAAAGCCCAAATTTGGAGACATCCATGCATGTCGAAATTTACTGCAAATTCAAAACTGGATTACTCTGGAACGGCTAACTGTACAGGGGACTGCTTTACACCTTTGTGTTAGGTAAGGTCTGCTGTTTATTCTGATATATGGTTTGTCATGTGTTAAACGAAAGGTTCGTGAAGTATTGCACCGAGAGGAATGGGTAGGGAGATGGACGCAAAACCTTCAGTAGAATTTATGATTAAATTGAATTATTATTTACTTTTCTCGCGAACCGTTCGCCACAGCAATTCGCGGCTAACATCGTTTAAAAGCTGAGAAAAAGCTCTTTCATGTGATACTTGTGATGTCTATGTGGGCTACTTCGCGAGTAGTTCAACTGAGATGAATGGGTGAATTTAGACGCACTTTCTTTCTTGCGCTGTCACTTTCTCCACTGCGTAAAAGACTAAATTAATTTGCGCTGTGAATATTTTGACAGGCCATAGGCTAAATAAAAATCGCTATTAGTAGGACGCAAAGCATAATATTGAAAGAAGGGCACCAAGGCCACCGTGGCCTGTACCTCTGATTTTCAAAGGGACGGCCAACGCAAGGGGCAACAACTACCCAGAGTGTACCAAATTAAGTGTTCGAAATAAAACTTTAGGCTACTGTGTTCTTCTGATAACGTGAGTGGAATGGATTTAATGTGGACACGAACATAAAAAGACGCAGAGTGGCTAAATGATACAGTACAATGCAAGTTTTGCGGTAAAAATGTTCCGCCTTTTAAAATCAGTTGTAGCCTAATCCAAATAGCAGTTAAAACCATCAATTAGACAACAGAATCAGTAGGGTACCAAATTTGCTTCATTGTACCAGGCCTACTGTATGTCAAAAGCAGGCTCGGATGAAGCTGGGAAGGATTAAACACACGGTTTCAACACCGTGGTAATCAACCGTGATAATTATGATATTTCAAAAGAAAACGGTAATTGTTATCGTCAACATTTTTATCACGGTTTATCATTATACCGGTAATCGTTACACCCCTAGACATGTCCATGTTGACGAGCACGGAGAAGTACTCACACACACACACACACACACACACACATATACATACACACACACACACACCTGTTGACCACCTCCATGGAGTGTAGGGACATGTCCATGTTGACGAGCACAGAGAAGTACTCGGTGATCTGGCTGGAGGGCATGAGCTTGAGCAGCATCTCTATGGCAACCAGCGGGTTGTTCTCCACCAGGTCGGGCAGCTTGGCAGGAGTCAGGCCGATGTGGTACACCAGCTTAGGATCCTTCTCCAGCTCCGCCAGCAGCTACACACACACACACACACACACACACACATATACACAGACACATATACACACACATACACATGCGCACACACGCGCACACGCACACAGACACATATACACACACATACACACACACACACACACAGACACATATACACACACATACACACACACACACGCACACGCACACGCACACGCACACGCACACGCACACGCACACGCACACACACACACACACGCGCGCGCACACACACGCACAGAGGGAGTTATTACTATTGAATTGGAAGAGAGTGAGGTGCATTATTGTGATGAACACTTTTATCTAGTGATGCACGATATATCGGCAGCCGATATGTTATTGACCGATAAGTGAAAAAAGAAAATATTATTGTTACAATAACAGAATTCCAACCGATAATTGTCTAAAGCTCTAATTTCCCAACTAGGCGTAGGTAAGGCCCGCCTGGCTACACTGAGCTCGCACACACACACACACACACACACTCACACACACACACACACACACACACACACACTCACACACATCTCTAATTTCCCAACTAGGCGTAGGTAAGGCCCGCATGGCTACACTGAGCTACTTGAGCTTGGTTGGCTACTTCCTCCTCAAAATAATGTCATCTGTGTGGATGTATTTCACCATTCTAGCAAGATCTGCGTTGAATCTGTGCATCCCAAAATCCTCCATTCTAACAAGATCTGCGTTTGATCTCGTGCGTGTCTGTGTGTGTGTGTGTGTGCACCTGTGTTTGCTGCGCTGCAGACAGCGGGCTCTTGAAGGCCTTGGCCATGATGCGCTTGATCTCGTGTGTGTGTCTGTGCGTGTGTGTGTGTGTGTGCGTGTGTGTCTGTGCGTGCGTGTGCGTGTGCGCGTGCACCTGTGTTTGCTGCGCTGCAGACAGCGGGCTCTTGAAGGCCTTGGCCATGATGCGCTTGATCTCGTGTGCGTGCGTGCGTGCGTGCGTGCGTGCGTGCGTGCGTGCGTGTGTACCTGTGTTTGCTGCGCTGCAGACAGCGGGCTCTTGAAGGCCTTGGCCATGATGCGCTTGATCTCCAGGCCGGTGGCGCTCTTCACACACATGGAGCGGTCCCACTGCACGCAGTGCTCCGGCTCACACACACACGGGCTCAGCCACGCCAGCTCGTCCTCACACACGTGCAGCGGGGGGGGCGGCCGGATCAGCTCCGGACGGAAGTGACCTGCGCGTCACACACACACACACAGATATACATCACACACACACACACACACACACACACACACACACACAGATACACATCACACAGACAGAGAGAAATACACAATCACACACACAGGGGGTGGGGGGGGGGTGATAATTCAACAATTCATCGGATGTTCATTTGTGCCAACTCTCTACCCCACCTCACACACACACACGCACGCACGCGCACACACACACACACACACACTCCCCTGCAGCACTTACTTTCCATCGGGGGGCGTGGGCCTGTGGCTAGCGACTCTGTGATCTGATTGGCTATTGAGCTGTCAAAGCCTGAGTTAGACGAGTCAGGGTCTGGGTCGCTGAGGATGCTGGGAAAACTGGCTTTGCTCTGAGTGGGAAGCTCCGACTGGCGCTCTGTAACACACACACACACACACACACAAGCGCACACATGCGCACACACGCACACACACACACACACAGAAAAGCACACACACACACAAACACACCCACACACACACACGTTTTATGTTTTTACCACACATGACCGACAACAACACCACCAACAACATGCATTATCACATCATTATCTTTCTTGAATTTCCCCTTGGGGATCAATAAAGTATCTATCTATCAAGGCAACCCAAAGCGCATGTGTAGCACCCACCTGGGTGATGCACGGCAGCCATTATGCACCAAAACGCTCACCACACACCAGCTTGAGATGAGAATGAACCAATTACACAAACAGACACACATACACACACACACACACACACATACAGACACAGACACACACACACACACACACACACACACACACACACACACACACACACACACACACACACACACACACACACACACACACCTGCGAGGGCGAGCTGCAGGCCGCTGATGTCGATGGGCTGGGGGGCGGAGCCTACGTCCATGCAGGACACCTGGCGCGGCGTCTTCTTGAACAGCTCTCTGGGCGGAGCCAGCATCAGCTGGGACAGGAAGTACTTCTCCGGCAGCGTGATGGGCGGCAGGAAGCCTGCACTCCCCAGGGGTCAAAGGTCAGGGGTCAAACAGGACCACGCAACTCAGACCAAAACAGGAGAGTGTGTGTGCAAAGACAGCTCCATCCTAAGGGTAAGACAGTAATGCATCCTCCCACTGACACACACACACACACACACACACACTCACTGGTGTCTGCACAAAGAGATGAGGAGAACAGCAGACAATACAGCACTCTATCCCTCCTGCTCACACTTCTCTGGCACACTACACACTACTTGCTACTTTACTTTACACACACACACACACCAAACTTAATCTTCACAACCATTCACCCGTGCAGAGGAGAGCTCTGGCCTCAGAGAGTAAAGCCCTGACCTGCGCACTTATTTCAGCGGATTGCCGTATTTAAGCGGTTTAGGCCGCGCTGAAGGTGTGTGCTGGTTAGAACATACTGGTTAGTGAGAGACTGGACCAAGTTGAGGATGATGGGGCTCCTACTGTCTGAGGTCAGCCAGAGTTGTTCACATCTAGACAGATGGACACTAACTTTATCACATCTGGAGATGGGACGGTTGTTTGGCTTACCGGACAGCGGTTTCTCCTGCTCCTCTCCCGCCGATGACGGGTTTAACAGGTGTGCGAACACCGCTGCGAACGGATTGGCCGCCAGTGGTTCCGTCCGGTACATCTCCCACAGCAGGTACAGCGCCGTGAGCCGCTGCGGGGAGCTGGGTAGGAGGTCCGGTTGCTGAAGCAGCATCACCAGAACCGAGCCCACTCGGAAATGTTCGGCTTTGCCGAAGAAGTGGTGGAAGGCGGTGGACAGGCTCTCGAAGGTGTTGCTGCAGGCATCCTCGGATATGATGCCCAGAAGGTTAGCCAGTTCCTTGGGTGCGAGAGTCATTTCTCCTTCAGTCACAACAATTTCACTATTATTTTACTCTTCTGTAAATAAACAGTGTTCGGGGGCTTGGCTCCCTTCATCTACAGTACGAGATATCGCTACTTCAGAGATGAGAGGAAAGTCACTACCTGTGAAGAGAAGTTAGCTACGCTAGCTAGCTAGCTAGCTAAGTCAGCTCGCGCTTGCTAGCCAGCTAACCTACCTGAACATCGGCTCTCGTTGAAGTCATTTGAAGGGCACAGAAGCCGCTCGCCAGTCGTTAAGAGAGTATGGTCGTGTACAAAGCTTAAGTTCTGTGTTTATGATGGATTATTCATAGATACAAATCAAAATTGGCAGTTGACTACAAGCCTTACCCCACCAACACATCAGAATGCGAATCTAACATTTCCCATAAATCTTCACTGCTGAACAGATTTCTGGGTAGTGTAGTATTGTAGCATAATAACAACTGCTTCCCCGGATCCTCAATACTGAAAATCTAAACGTTTCCATCTATGCATTCTTCATTCATCATATATACTTATAGTTTTACATTAAATAGAGATTTAGTGTAAGCTGACGAGATAAAAAATGTTTTTATTTCGAATTACTTAAACTTCTCAATGAGTACCCGGAAGAATCCTTATAAGTTTTACCCATAGGTCTTTTCGCCTGCCTTTCCGGCAGAGAGTTCTTACATTCGCCCAGCAGAGGGCGACATGAGATAACAGCCAGAGCAGTAGACTGCATCCAATACATCACACACACGTATGGGGGGTAAATGTTATTAAAACTAAATTTAAACCATATCGGTAAATCAAATTCATATAATTCGTATCAATCATGCAACCAGGTTACTAATTCAAAATGATTAATAATAATTAAATGCAACTGGCTCTTCCATCCCTGAATGAACTCCATCAGAAGAGATGTTGGAGTAGGACTATCAGTATTTTAAAAGACACCTCCCACCCCAGCAGCAGCCTATTTCAGCTGCTGAAATCAGGCAAGCGATTCAGGAGCATTATGTCCAACACAGAAAGACTCAGGAGGAGTTTTTATCCACAAGCAGTTAGGCTCCTGAATCAAACCATGGCATGCACCTCCCTCATGAGCTGCACAATGCACCTTGCACTTTAAGCCCTGGATGCACTTTGAGTAGTACGTAGAAGGTTTTATTGTATTTATGGATAAGGGTAGTCTGGGGGATAACGTTTATCTTTATTTTAGCTTCTTATTTATGCATCTTTTGTTCTATAACTTATTATTACTAGCATGTGATAGCACAGTTGGAGTACTAGCATGTGATAGCACAGTTGGAGTACTAGCATGTGATAGCACAGTTGGAGTACTAGCATGTGATAGCACAGTTGGAGTACTAGCATGTGATAGCACAGTTGGAGTGGAGTCAGGAATTCATTTCACTCCCTGTTGTAGGTCTATGACTACCGGTATGCATGTGACAAATAAAGAAACTTGAAACAAATAAAGAAACTTGAACTTGACTTAAACTGAATTTAAAATTGAAATGTGTGGAAACCAGCTACAACTGTGGAAGTTGGAGGGATGCTCTTCTAGGAGAACATTTAGAAAGATGTCTGCTTTACCTACGTCTACTTACAAGTGTTATGTGCAGTATTCTTTTCTTTTAGCTGCAGAAATGTAGCCTGACGTTGTCATACTCAAATTCTAGTCAGAATATGAGTCTGATACTGCTCCATTGGGACGTAATTATGGGGCATGTTTCAACCAATACAGGGGGGGAATGCCTCTGCACTCAATTGGATAGACCTAACCAATCAGAGCAACAAAATAGCTTACCGTGAGGTGTAGGAAGAACACACAAACCATCATTCTTCTCCACAAATGCCTTAACATTGTTTTCTGGTCTTTTGTAAAAGTTATTGTGCGTCATTATCTCCTACACCATTTGTTAACGAAATCTAAGAGATACGTAGCAGGGTAGGCTATTAGGATAAATTAGAACATTTTAGAAGGAATTCGAAAAAAAGGAATTAGAAAAAAAATTTGCCCTCCGTTTTTAAAAATAATTCTGTTGAACACTGATATGGTACAAACATGTTATAAACAGCTGGGGAAGGCTGAGATTTCAAACGAACGAGGGAACATGTCACAATGCAACATGCTGTTTTCCCTTGATGAAAGTGAAACCATGAGTTTTCACACATCTCAACTTTGGCTAAAGTTTTCAAAAATAATCGTATTCAGTGATAAAACCTCATTGAAATAATATGCATTTTCCATATGGGGTCTTGGAAGCCATCTGTCTCCTTCTAGCCACGTTTTTGTTGCAAACAAAATCAACCTAAGCGTGCTCAGATGACGTGATAGACGAGGCGCTGTTGCTCACCTGTCCATCACTGTAAAGCCCGATTTGATTGGTCCGAACAGCTCTGGTTCAAGCATAGTTGCTCCACAACGGAGCAATGCCAGACCGAACTTCCTGACCTCAAATGTTGTGGGCGGGGCTAAGTTCGGCTGGTACCCAGGCTAGCAGGTATGCCCTTGTGCTCAGGCTAGCAGATATGCCCTTGTGCCCAGGCTAGCAGATATGCCCTTGTGCCAAGGCTAGCAGGTATGCCCTTGTCAAGCTGGTGCCCAGGCTAGCAGATATGCCCTTGTGCCCAGGCTAGCAGATATGCCCTTGTGCCAAGGCTAGCAGGTATGCCCTTGTCAAGCTGGTGCCCAGGCTAGCAGATATGCCCTTGTGCCCAGGCTAGCAGATATGCCCTTGTCAAGCTGGTGCCCAGGCTAGCAGATATGCCCTTGTGCCCAGGCTAGCAGATATGCCCTTGTCAAGCTGGTGCCCAGGCTAGCAGATATGCCCTTGTGCCCAGGCTAGCAGATATGCCCTTGTCAAGCTGGTGCCCAGGCTAGCAGGTATGCCCTTGTCAAGCTGGTGCCCAGGCTAGCAGGTATGCCCTTGTCAAGCTGTTTCTTCAGCCGTTGAGAACTGAGGCTTTTTCCGCTGGAACTGTACTCCACCTCTGATTGGTTGGTGAGATGGTGAGAACGTCGGGGACAGACCCAATCAGAGGCCAATCAGTAGGTGGGGGGGGGGCACCTTCAGTAGGGTCAGGTGTTGCAGGTGGGGGCACCTTCTCTGTGTGTGTGTGCTTCTGTGTCTGTGTGTGTGCGTGTGTTGGACATTTTAATGTGTGTTTAGAAGCGTTTCACAAAGCTTGGACATTTTAATGTGTGTTTAGAAGCGTTTCACAAAGCTTGGACGTTTTAATGTATGTTTAGAAGCGTTTCACAAAGCGGTGCGAACGTCAGCTTACAGGCCACAAGGGGCACAACACACAACACACCTGTCAAAGAGTACTTAAAGCACTCACACACACACACACACACACACACACACACTTAAAACATTTCCTTGGTAAAGCACAACTTTGGGTTTGTGTAAAAACATTAGTGAGTAAAAGGTAGCATCTTATAAAACCACATGGCATGGAGACACTCAGACATAACACCAGAGAGAGCTCTACACACACACGCACACACACACGCACGCACACACATTTGCAAAACACATTCTCAGTGTATATACAGTACATGTGTGTGTGTGCGTGTGTGTGCGTGTGTGTGTGTGCTTAAAATCGTGTGATACAGCAATGTCATGTGTGTGTGTCTGATTAATGTTGAGTAAAAAAATCATCACAGACACATTTTTCACACACATACACACAGATAACTTTGTGTGGGGAGGAGGTTAGGTCATGTAGGAGTGTGTGTGTGTGTGTGTATTCTGACATAAGACAAGTGATGGTCCGGTGAAAGATTGGGTCAGCAAATCAAAGTTCTTCATAAATGATTTCTGAAGCGTCTGATTGGAGGACGTCAATTCATGGCCTCTCCTGTCGTGTGATTGGCACATGCACACACAGAGAATAAATTCAACTAGACATAGAACACAATCGACAACACACACTCACACACACACACACACACACACACACACACACACACACACACACACACAGATCACAGTTTCAGGATTCGGAGGGCTTATGAGAGATGGAGTCCAATATTTGGATTTATGGCAGAGTTCATGGACTATGGGATATGTGGTCTTCATATGTCTTTGTAGTCCCTGCCCTCTGGGAGATGTAGTCTCTTAGGTGGTCCTGCCTACAGGACATGCGGACTGAAGGCTTCTGGGAGACGTAGTCTCTTAGGTGGTCCTGCCTCCAGGACATGCGGACCGAAGGCTTCTGGGAGATGTAGTCTTTGAGCGAGAGGGAGTCCTGCTCCCCTGGTCCAAGGCAGGTGTGGGTGTGGGTGCAGGCCCGTGTTCTGGTTCCGGTGGGTTCCGGTTCCGTCGGGGTCTCATCCGCTGCCGTGCTCGAGCTCCAACATGGCGGCGCGCTGCTGGTACTGACGCTGCGTTGCCGCGGCGATGCGAGCCCTCAGGTCGGCCGGCCGCTCGAAGAAGGCCACCAGCGCCGCCTCGGTCAGGAGCGACGCCAGGATCTGCGCCAGGCTCACCGTCCAATCAGCACGCGGCGCCGTCGTCTCAGCTCCCGCCTCCGGCCCCGCCCCCCCGCCCCCACGCTGCCCCGCCTCCCCGATCTGCAGCAGCAGGC
>NW_027468718.1:1937771-1945271 GCF_046254945.1 Alosa pseudoharengus | reverse complement strand
TGTTAGTTGCATTGATTAAAAACTGTAACAATAATAGTAGCCTACATCGGGTGGCATAGCAGGCTGTCTGTTCAAGTCATAGGTGACACCCAAAATGAATGACCTCCCCTGACAAGAGTTCGCGATAGTAAGAAATTGTCTACATTGATGCACGGAAAGAACACAGCCTACGCTTCTTCTCCGAATTCGCACATACTCACAATTTCATATCCAAAAAAGTTAAACGGATTGGCCAACCTCATCAGCTGTCTCGATTGTGTCACTATAATCCAACTTTTAGACCGTTATAGTCCTCCATACGTGTTCTTTTTTTTTAAGTAAACGCCCGAGACAAGTGTGTAGCTACAACATACAAAGCGAAACTCATGGCTGACGTAGGCTATCTTGTTGAGCGGTCACTGATTGAGACACAGAAAGTTCTCAAGAACACTATTAGGTCTTTAAACATTTACCTAATATTTGTAGTTGCGTTAAAAAAGGAAAAGCAAAGGTGACAGTCCCCCCCCCCTCCTATTTTTTTTCTCATCGGATCTGCATCGATCTCAAATATGACATTTCTAAAATCAAATTGACGGAAATCCGTCCTATGACGGAGAACTTTAATCCTTGCATGTAGAGGTCTCGTGTGTGTGTGTGTGTGTGTGTGTGTGTGTGTGTGTGTGTGTGTGTGTGTGTGTACCTGCGTGACTGTGTGTGTGTGTGTGTGTGTGTGTGTGTACCGTTGGGTCGGTCCACATGAAGAGGTCTCGTGTGTGTGTGTGTGTGTGTGTGTATCATTGGGTCGGTCCACATGAAGAGGTCTCGTGTGTGTGTGTGTGTGTGTGTGTGTGTGTGTGTGTGTGTGTGTGTGTGTGTGTGTGTACCGTTGGGTCGGTCCACATGTAGATGTCCCGTGTGTGTGTGTGTGTGCCTGCGTGACTGTGTGTGTGTGTGTGTGTGTGTGTGTGTGTGTGTGTGTGTGTGTGTGTGTGTGTGTGTGTGTGTGTGTGTGTGATGTACCGTTGGGTCGGTCCACATGAAGAGGTCTCGTGTGTGTGTGTGTGTGTGTGTGTGTGTGTGTGTGTGTTTGTGTGCCTGCGTGACTGTGTGTGTGTGTGTGTGTAATATGTGTGTGTGTGTGTGTGTGTACCGTTGGGTCGGTCCACATGTAGAGGCCTCGTGTTTGTGTGTTTGTGTGTGTGTAATGTGTGTGTGTGTGCGTGCGTGCATGTGTGTACTGTATGTGTGTGTGTGTGTGTGTAATATGTGTGTGTGTGTGTGTGTGTACTGTTGGGTCAGTCCACATGAAGAGGTCTCGTGTGTGTGTGTGTGTGTGTGTAATGTGTGCGTGTGTGTGAGTGTGTGTGTGTAATGTGTGCGTGTGTGTACCGTTGGGTCGTTCCACATGAAGAGGCCGTGTGTGTGTGTGTGTGTGTGTGTGTGTGTGTGTGTGTGTGTGTACCTGCGTGACTGTGTGTGTGTGTGTGTGTGTGTGTGTGTGTACCGTTGGGTCGGTCCACATGAAGAGGTCTCGTGTGTGTGTGTGTGTGTGTGTGTGTGTGTGTGTGTGTGTGTGTGTGTGTACCGTTGGGTCGGTCCACATGTAGATGTCCCGTGTGTGTGTGTGTGTGTGCCTGCGTGACTGTGTGTGTGTGTGTGTGTGTGTGTGTGTGTGTGCCTGCGTGACTGTGTGTGTGTGTGTGTGTGTGTGTGTGTGTGTGTACCGTTGGGTCGGTCCACATGAAGAGGTCTTGTGTGTGTGTGTGTGTGTGTGTGTGTGTGTGTGTGTGTGTGTGTGTGTGTGCGTGCGTGACTGTGTGTGTGTGTGTGTGTGTGTGTGTGTGTGTGTGTGTGATGTACCGTTGGGTCGGTCCACATGAAGAGGTCTCGTGTGTGTGTGTGTGTGTGTGTGTGTGTGTGTGTGTGTTTGTGTGCCTGCGTGACTGTGTGTGTGTGTGTGTGTAATATGTGTGTGTGTGTGTGTGTGTGTGTGTGTGTGTGTGTACCGTTGGGTCGGTCCACATGAAGAGGTCTCGTGTGTGTGTGTGTGTGTGTGTGTGTGTGTACCGTTGGGTCGGTCCACATGAAGAGGTCTCGTGTGTGTGTGTGTGTGTGTGTGTGTGTGTCTGTGTGTCTGTGTGTGTGTGTGTACCGTTGGGTCGGTCCACATGAAGAGGTCTCGTGTGTGTGTGTGTGTGTGTGTGTGTGTGTGTGTGTGTGTGTGTGTGTGTGTGTGTGTACCGTTGGGTCGGTCCACATGAAGAGGTCACGTGTGTGTGTGTGTGTGTGTGTGTGTGTGTGTACCGTTGGGTCGGTCCACATGAAGAGGTCTCGTGTGTGTGTGTGTGTGTGTGTGTGTGTGTACCGTTGGGTCGGTCCACATGAAGAGGTCTCGTGTGTTTGTGTGTGTGTGTGTGTGTGTGTACCGTTGGGTCGGTCCACATGAAGAGGTCTCGTGTGTGTGTGTGTGTGTGTGTGTGTGTGTGTGCCTGAGTGACTGTGTGTGTGTGTGTGTGTGTGTGTGTGTGTGTGTGTGTGTGTGTGTGTGTACCGTTGGGTCGGTCCACATGAAGAGGTCTCGTGTGTGTGTGTGTGTGTGTGTGTGTGTGTGTGTGTGTGTGTGTGTGTGTGTGCCTGCGTGACTGTGTGTGTCTGTGTGTGTGTGTGTGTGTGTGTGTGTGTGATGTACCGTTGGGTCGGTCCACATGAAGAGGTCTCGTGTGTGTGTGTGTGTGTGTGTGTGTGTGTGTTTGTGTGCCTGCGTGACTGTGTGTGTGTGTGTGTGTAATATGTGTGTGTGTGTGTGTGTGTGTGTGTGTGTACCGTTGGGTCGGTCCACATGAAGAGGTCTCGTGTGTGTGTGTGTGTGTGTGTGTGTGTGTGTACCGTTGGGTCGGTCCACATGAAGAGGTCTCGTGTGTTTGTGTGTGTGTGTGTGTGTGTGTACCGTTGGGTCGGTCCACATGAAGAGGTCTCGTGTGTGTGTGTGTGTGTGTGTGTGTGTGTGCCTGAGTGACTGTGTGTGTGTGTGTGTGTGTGTGTGTGTGTGTACCGTTGGGTCGGTCCACATGAAGAGGTCTCGTGTGTGTGTGTGTGTGTGTGTGTGTGTGTGTGTGTGTGTGTGTGTGTGTGTGCCTGCGTGACTGTGTGTGTCTGTGTGTGTGTGTGTGTGATGTACCGTTGGGTCGGTCCACATGAAGAGGTCTCGTGTGTGTGTGTGTGTGTGTGTGTGTGTGTGTGTTTGTGTGCCTGCGTGACTGTGTGTGTGTGTGTGTGTAATATGTGTGTGTGTGTGTGTGTGTGTGTGTGTGTGTGTACCGTTGGGTCGGTCCACATGAAGAGGTCTCGTGTGTGTGTGTGTGTGTGTGTGTGTGTAATGTGTGTGTGTGTGTACCGTTGGGTCGGTCCACATGTAGAGGCCTCGTGTTTGTGTGTGTGTGTGTGTGTGTGCGTGCGTGCATGTGTGTACGTGTGTGTAATATGTGTGTGTGTGTGTGTGTGTGTGTACTGTTGGGTCAGTCCACATGAAGAGGTCTCGTGTGTGTGTATAGGTGTGTGTGTGTGTAATGTGTGCGCGTGTGTACTTCCTGGTTTAGCCATGAGAGGATAGGCAGCAGGAATGCAGAGCTCCCCGAACATCTTTTCAATGACCTTGAAATAACGAGGGTCGGGGCATATCTCCACCTAATTGTTTATCATTTGTTGCAATTATTGTTTCATATCACATTTAACTCGGATTTTTCACTGACAACATGGCTTCAAGTACAAGAGCTGCTTCGTCGAAAACTCCAGCGGGAAAACTCGCCGCCATGGCAGGCACCGTGGGCTCTCCTAAAGATTCAGAGACCGTTTCTATGACCCAACTTGTCGCCGAATTCGGCAAACAACGAGCCTCCTTGAACGAGGACATCGCGACTTTAATTAAAGAAGCCATCGTCCCTCTCCAATCATCGGTGACTGCTTTAACAGAGACTGTAAGTGATTTCCAGTCACGACTGACTACCACTGAAACGTTGGCTGGGGATAACTTCGAAGGTCTGACTATAGCAGAGAAAAAGATACAACATCTTGAGGAACAAAACGTGATGCTCCTCGACCGACTAGAGGACCTTGAAAATCGATCAAGAAGGGCCAATCTGCGGATATTAAACGTCCCAGAAGACAGCGAGAAGGGACAGTCACTGGTGAACTTTGTATCCGAGATGCTAATGGAAGCCATGCCAGGGGTCTTTGATAAACCACCAGAACTGGAGCGGGCCCACCGCTCACTTGGCGATAAGCCCTCTGAAAAAGGCCCACCTCGTCCTTTCATCGTGTGCTTTCACAAATTTCAGGAAAAAGAAAAGGCTTTGAATTTTGCAAGAGCACATGACGTGCAGTTCAGAGGAATCAGCCTACGGATTTACCCTGACTTGACCAGAGCACTCGCAAAGAGACGGGCGGAGTTCAAGGATGTTAAACGGCTGCTATATCAGAAGAAGGTGTGGTTCAGGCTGCGCTACCCAGCGCAACTCCGAGTGAAATTTGGCGACAAAACATTCAACTTCTCCACCCCCCAAGAGGCTCAACAGTTTTATGACAGCCAGATTGCAACGAACCAACCGCCTTGGGAGGGACATGGACAAGGTGGCCAGCAGATGGAGGAGGGTTAAGCTGAACTTTTTCCCATTTATTATTAATAACAAAAACGGAGTAGTGGACTATTAAACTTAACCAGGCCAGTGAAAGAGTAATCGGAATTATGATGTAACTCAATTAAGAGAAACTTGTTAACTTCAGCAGGTGGGGAGATGCCTGCATGCGTTTTCTTATTTTGCATATGGGGGGCCGTATGGGCCAAAAAGTGTGAATGCTTTACTGGGAATTTAAGAGTAGGGGGACTGCGGTTCATCTTTGTTCTGTGGATGAACCTAGTATTTGTTGTTTCTTAAATAGGGGTAATGGGGGTATGCCAAAAATGTTTAGTTTTTATTTTACTTTATTATCATTATTAGTATTAGTACTGTTTTTGTCTATTTTACTAAATGCTATCTCAGGAACTACAGCTGATATCTCAACATATACGGTTATGTGGCAGACTTTGCTGATTACGTCGCGTTCACTCACACATGATACAGCCTATATAGTCACTGGAACATAATGGAAAGTAGGAATATGTCAGGAGGGCCTGTAAGATTCATTAGTTGGAACGTCAGAGGTATGAATGGGCCGGTGAAAAGAGCTAGAGTATTTACCCACTTGAAAAGACTGAATGCTGATGTCGCATTTTTGCAGGAAACTCACCTTCGTTCACAGGATCACCATTTGCTTAGAAAAACATGGGTAGGACAAGTTTATCACTCAGATTTCAACAGCCGGGTAAGAGGAGCAGCCATAGTGATACATAAAAGAGTGTTATTCACTGCTTCAAAAATAATTTCAGACTCCCAAGGGCGCTATATTATAGTAGCAGGTCACCTTTTTCATATGCCTGTGGTATTGGTGAGTGTGTATGCACCAAATTGGGACAACCCTGATTTTTTCAAAAAGATCTTGACCTCACTTCCTAATTTAAATACACATTCTTTAATATTTGGAGGAGATATGAACTGTGTAATAGATAGTACTTTGGACCGCTCCAACCCCAAAACAACTCCAGTGTCAAAGATGTCTATGGATTTATCCAATATTATGAACCACATTGGGTGCACTGACCCGTGGAGATTCTTTAATCCTGGAAAAAAGGACTTCTCTTGCTTTTCACATGTTCATCAAACTTACTCTAGAATAGATTATTTTTTCATTGATAAAAACCTTCTTTCTGCTGTAAACACTGTACAATACTCTGCCATAGTTGAGTCTGATCATGCACCTCTCATTCTTGAAGTAAACTTTGCCCTCAATTATTCTACCAAACCAACTTGGAAACTAAATGCAGCGTTACTTTCAGATGATAACCTCTGTGAATACATATCCAAAACAATAGATGACTTTCTTATAACTAACCAGTCAGACTCAACATCCCCATCTATACTCTGGGAGACATTGAAGGCTGTTCTTAGAGGACACATAATATAATTTATGGCCTCAAGAAGTAAACAGCGAAAACAAACAAAAGACACATTATTAAACAGTATTCAGAAGACTGACCAGCAATACTCTCTAACGCCTACTCCTGAATTATACAAAGAAAAATTGAACTTGAAATCGCAATATGAATTGCTGTCTACAGAAAAAACAGAACAACATTTATTGCGATCGCGTGCCTTTTTCTACGAAAATGGGGAGAAGGCAGGTCGGCTTTTGGCTCACCAATTAAAGAGTAGAACTGCATCCAAACATATTTCAACTATCAGAAAAAATCAACAAGAACTGACTACAAACCCTCAAGAAATTAACAACACATTTAGAGATTACTATTTTAACCTATATTCTTCAGAGTATCCCCAAGACACCTCTCATATGGCAGAATTCTTAGCAAACATTGATATTCCATCAGTCCCTCAAGATGATATGGAAAATTTTGAAAAACCACTAGAAGTGAAAGAAATTAAAAGCGCAATAACTGATATGCAGAGTGGGAAAACACCGGGGCCTGATGGCTATCCGGTGGAGTTCTACAAAAAATTTGCCTCTAAACTTATTCCTTTATTGTTAAACATGTTTAATCACTCTCTTGAACAATCATGCTTACCACAAAGCCTCACTGAAGCCCTAATTACGGTCTTGTTGAAACCTGGTAAAGATGCTACTGAATGTGGCTCTTATCGACCAATATCACTGCTCAACACGGATGTCAAGATACTTTCAAAAGTCTTAGCTTCCAGAATAAATACTATAATTTGTGATATAATATCAGAAGACCAAACAGGCTTTGTCAGAGGCCGCCACTCTTTTGTGAACATACGTAAACTCTTAAATATAGTACATTCACCTGCGTCCAGGGACACACCAGAGGTGGTGTTGTCCCTGGATGCGGAGAAGGCCTTTGATAGGGTGGAATGGGGGTATCTGTTCTCAGTTTTGCAGAAATTTGGCTTTGGTCCAAAGTTCATTTCTTGGGTTCAATTATTATACTCCTCTCCAAAAGCTGCTGTAATCACAAATTCACTGCGATCAGAATACTTCCCTTTAGGTAGAGGAACACGCCAAGGCTGTCCTCTCAGTCCATTGTTGTTCATCATCGCAATAGAACCATTGGCAATAAAACTCAGATCTACAACTTCAATACATGGGATATATAGAATGGGGATGGAATTCAAAGTTTCTCTGTATGCTGATGATCTTTTAATTTATGTAGCAGACCCCCTGGTATGTACACCTGTGATTCTTAATATTCTAAACAATTTCAGTGGTTTTTCTGGATACAAAATCAATTACTCAAAAAGCATTTATTTTCCCATAAATAAGAAGGCATCATCAATCCTTGAGGCAGACTTGCCATTTTGTATTTCAAAAACAGGATTTAAGTATCTAGGCATAAATGTGACCCCCTCTTTTTCTGACTTATTTAACGCAAACTTCTCCCCTATTTTTGAGAAA
>NW_027468718.1:1920271-1932771 GCF_046254945.1 Alosa pseudoharengus | reverse complement strand
TAAGCAACAAACAAAATACTAACATAACAGTGAAGTTGTTCGTTTTTTCATGGTTTATTTTTTTCCAAAAGCATCCTCTCCCCATGTGTAGCATTTACGTAAGGAGCTTGGAACAAAGTTGGCTTTTCTTCATTTTCATTTTCTCTAGGCATATTTATGCTCAACAAATATCAGCAAGCTCAGCAGGCCATGAGAAGGCTATCAATGAACAGAAAACCGTGTTGGCTAACAATTTATTAAATACTCCTGTTATTGTCGTCAACAACGTCGCTATAGGCTACTGCCTTTTCAGCGCCTTCTGCTTATGATGATTCAGTCTTTTGAATTCGTTTGGCCTTGCCATGCAGTTGTAGGCTACAACGTGCCATTCCCTTCATGTGTTCTATCAAAATGTTGTATGCCCTCATGGACAGTAACTCCGTGATGTCTGCATCTTTCCAGGTCGGAGATTTTCTGGACAGCACTATGCCACTCCATCATAACACTGGCATTTAAGTCAGATCTAACCACATGGACGCATGAAAGAAACGTCACCAACACGCCCTCTCACTAGGTGTGATCTTAACCGCATGTTCTACACTTCGTTCAGACACAGCACATTTACATAATGTCCGGAGGAAATACTAGGGGGGGAGTAGTATAAACACCGGGTAAATTCGGACTTCCATATGACCGGTTATGTTGTTCAGATATACTGCACGTATGTCTGAAAGCGCTTACGTGAATGTTGGCAGGTGAGAGTGTGTACGTGTGTGTGTGTGTGTGTGTATGTATACATGTGTGTACATGTGTGTGTATCTCTGTGTGTGTGTGTGTATGTGTGTGTGTGTACATATGTGTGTGTTTGTGAGTGTGTGTGTGAGTGTGTGTGTGTACACATGTGTGTGCGTGTGTGTGTGTGTGTGTGTGTGTGTATGTATACATGGGTGTGTACATGTGTGAGTGTGTGTGTGTGTGTTACCCAGCCAGTGAGTGATCTGTGTAAAGGTCAGCAGGTGAGAGTGTGTGTGTGTGTGTGTGTGTGTGTGTGTGTGTGTGTGTGTATGTACATGTGTGTGTGTACATGTGTGTGTGTGTGTATGTATACGTGTGTGTGTGTGTGTGTGTTACCCAGCTAGTGAGTGATCTATGTGAATGTTAGCAGGTGAGAGTGTGTACGTGTGTGTGTGTGTGCGTGTGTATGTATACGTGTGTGTGTGTGTGTGTGTGTGTGTGTGTGTGTGTGTACATGTGTATGTATACATGTGTGTGTGTGTGTGTGTGTGTGTGTGTGTGTGTGTGTGTGTGTGTGTGTGTGTGTGTCTGTGTGTGTATGTATACATGTGTACATGTGTGTGTGTGTGTGTGTGTGTGTGTGTGTGTGTTACCCAGCCAGTGAGTGATCTGTGTGAAGGTCAGCAGGTTGCTCTGATTCTGGTCCAGCAATGTGAAGGTGCGCCTAGCAACCGTATCCGTGTGTGCGCCCTCTTGCCATGGCGACAGTGCCGAGTACACACTCTTGAACTGAGGCAGGTCTAGCTGGTAGCCCTCACTACACACACCCGACACACACACACCATCTCCCCAGTACACACTGATCAGATGCTCAGTCTGACGCCCACACACACACACACACACACACACACACAGAAATACACACACAAGCAACAGGTCAGAAACAGGTCACCCCCCACACACACACACAAGACACACACACACAAACCTGTACATAAACATATAGAAAAATCCCTCCAACACACACACACATACACTCATTCACATATTCACACACACACACACACACATATTCACACACACACACACACACACACACATTCACAGACAGAGAGAAACACACCTTGATGAAGTCGTAGAGTTCTGAAAGCTCCTCAGCAGATAGAGATACTTCAGGGGTCACCAACCTGAGCTACACACACACACACACACACACACACACATTAAACTTTAAGCAACATATGTGTGTATGTGTGTGTGTGTGTGTGTGTGTGTGACAGAAAGAGAGATAGACGAAGTGTGTGTGTGTGTGTGTGTGTGTGTGTGGTGTAAGTCATGAAACGGCAAAACTTAAGGGGGTGTGTACCTATACGTTCGGCAAGTCGCAAATCTCCATTTGCCGGAGCATCACAGTGTGTGTGTGTGTGTGTGTGAGAGTGTGTGTGAGAGAGTGTGTGTGTGTTAGTGTTGTCACGATACCAAAATTATGACTTCGATACGATACCTGCCATAAATATAATGATGCTCGATACTGAAACGATACTACGGCGAAATCCTAAGATATCTGGAAAAGAAAGGACTCATATCTCCTCCAAGTGTATTGAGTCATTTGTGTTGAATTCGGTGCACTTTTGTAGTGTGCAGGTCAATTCTGGGTTCTAAACTTCTAAACTTCCTACATAATTATTCTTTTTTTATAGTCAGTAAAATAGAAGGCCTACTTTGTGTGATTAAATCCTTTATTGTTTGTTATAGTTCATTTACATTGTGTTGTGTTTTGGCAATAAAGTAGCTTTAAATAGCCAAACTAGGCTAGATCAAGGTCAGTGTTGAAATTACTGCATGCAAATCACTGAATGCTATGCAGAGGGGCCTAATCTTTAGGCCATCTAATGTACAGTATAGGCTTCCCTAAGACTTCCCGTGTTCATGGGATTTCTTTGACAGTTGCAAAGGGGAAAATGTGAGGATAGTCTTCTTTGCGCCCAGTGTACAAGTACGACGTTCCAACCACTCAGGTCTTCGTCAGACACGCCTACACCATTACCTGTTGCAATATATCTGTGTGCATTCCTACATTACGTCCATTTCTTTGAATAACATTATTTGCTACCACGTAACAATAAACCGCTATTATTATTAGGACTCAACACGCTTTGGTGGTATTATATGCTGTGGGCTTTAATTAGCGCATTTCGGGTAGCCTATCCTACATCTGGGCAATAATTATTGAACAAATTGCAGTCTACATGCCATGACAAATATTACCAGTAGTACTGACTGAACATGAAATAGATTGTTTACAAGCTATGGTAATGTTATTCTGGCGTGAACATTGCGCTTTCATCACGTTAGCACCCTTACAGCTCGTTATGTCTCGTCAAAATTCATTGATGAAGGAAGGTTCGCTATATCCCAGAGAACCATACTCGTTTCACTTAGGCTAGACTAAAACAGAAGAGAAGAACTTGGCACTAACCATGTAGTCGTGTTTTCTATAGCATATTCGTTAACCTGTCGTTCTTTGAACTCTTTAAAAATGTTGGGATATGTCTGCGAGGTGTTTAGCCAAGTTCCATGCGTAGCCTACTGCTTTTAAATTACTTTGAAACATATTTTACAAACGGGTCTCTGTGTACCTGATGGCTTGCCTTCACTATTCGTGATGTATCCGAAATAGTTGCAGATTTCACTTCACCTTTTGTTTTATCCACAAGGCCTAGAACTGTTGGCAAAGAACTATGTTGACATTGGCTGCACACTCACTCTCTCAGAGCTGCCTGCTTGACACGCCCACTTGCCTAGATGCGTGCAAGGAGCAGTGAGAGCAGCAGTTCACACAGACACAGAACGTTATTATTTTAATAAAGTATCGATTCTAAAAACGTCGGAAATCGTATAGTTTTTTGCGTGAAGGCATCGTGATACCTTTTTAGTATCGATACACCGTGCAACACTAGTGTGTGTGTGTGTGTGTGTGTGTGTGTGTGTACTCACAGCGTTCTCTTTGATGGTGTCCTCATGTGACTGCAGCACCTGGATACGATGACGACACCGCAGCCTTTCCAGCTGCTTAGCGCTGATATCACCAAACCTCTACACACACACACACACACACACACACACACATTAACACAATTATACACACACATACACACACAAATTAACACAATTATACACACACATACACACACACACACACACACACACATTAACACAATTATACACACACACACACACACAAATTAACACAATTATACACACACACACACACACACACACACACACACACAAATTAACACAATTATACACACACAAAAAAACAGTTACAAACATACACACACACACACACACACACATCCTTTGAGAGATGTGTGGCACAGCCTTTTTCACAGTTTTTCTCAGGTGCTTTGGCACATTACTGACACTCAGATCAGAATTGAAATTCTCAAAACTGTGTTCCAACTCCGTATCATCATCACTTGTGCACATTACTAATACTCAGATCAGTGTTCCAACTCCGTATCATCATCACTTATTGAAGCAGTTTCTCCCCATTTTGAGCAAACAGCTTTTGTACATCCATGTAACTGTGTTTTGTACAAATGTTGCTGCTGTTTTTTAAATTGTAGTGTCCTGTGGGTCCAAATGCACTATACTGGTACCCTGCTGACTAGTCTTACCCCATAAAACAAATGGGCCTGATTTCAACGTGTTTGTTATACATGTCATAACTAGTTGTCATTGTCATAATTAGTTGTCATACATGTCATAACTAGTTGTCATTGTCTTTAAAACCTTGCTTCTGTTTTAAAAGACGCAAAACATTAAAGATGTGGTGGTCAGCTCCACATTTCAGGAATCCCCCAGGAAGAACTGGCTTGCCTAACAGGTACATAAATTACAGATGTAGGAAACACACACACACAAACACACACACTCAACAGGTGTATAGCAATTACAGATGTGGGAAATGTGCACATTGTTCAAATACATTTGACACAAAATGTTATTCTGGCAATAAAATTTGAAATTAAAGATTGTATTAATTACCTCTCAACTCATGTGATCTATATGTTAAAATGTCCTTGTGGACTAATGTACAGTTATGTGGAGAATAATAGCAGTGTGTTTTAAAAAGTGAATAAAGCTCAAAATCCTTAGAATAGCTGTTAATTCCATAATATCAATGCATTGGGAACACTGCACATTCAATTTCAAATCAAAACATGACTGATTTGATTTGAAATTGATCAAGTTTGTGTTAGGCTGTTCAAAAAAATATCAGTGTTTGCATTTTTCTTTACAAACTCAAACATTGTATAAACTGTATAAACTGAAAAATGTCTCAATATTTTGCTTTACTTTGAATTACTGCACTAATATCTAGTTGCATTACCATTATTTCTGAGAATTGCTTCACATCTGTGTTGCATGGAGTCGACCAACTACTGGCACCTGTGAACAGGTATTCCAGCCCAGGACGATTGAACTACATTCCACAATTCCTCTGCATTTCTGGGTTTTGCCCCAGAAACCACATTTTTGATGTCACCCCAAAAATGTTCAATAGGATTGAGGTCTGGGGATCAGGCTGGCCACTCCATAACGTCAATCTTGTTAGTCTGGAACCAAGACTTTGCTCACTTACTGGTGTGTTTTGGGTCATTGTCTTGTTGAAACACCCATTTCAAAGGCATTTCCTCCTCAGCATAAGACAACATGACCTCTTCAAATATTTTGATGTATTGAAACTGATCCATGATCTCTGGTGTGCGATAAATAGGTCCAACACCACAGTATGAGAAACATCCCCATAACATGAATTGTGCAGCACCCTGCTTTACTGTCAGACCGTTTGTCCAACGACCCCCATGCACTGAATTCAAGCCACAGTATACAAGACAGTCAGTTTCAATACATCAACATATTTGAAGAGGTCATGTTGTCTTATGCTGAAGAGGAAATGTCTGCTATTGGTCGAATTTGCCATCCATCAGTCAACCTAATGTTAGCATGTTAGCTTATTAGCTTATGTGAAGAATGAAACCAGAGCCATAGGTTTTCTCTACCACTCTGATTGAAACCCTCGTTGTCTTAAAAGATGCTTGAAACCCTCGTTGTCTTAGAAGATGCTTGAAAGCCTCGTTGTCTTAGAAGATGCTTTTACTCCAAAGTCATGTCTTATGAGATACCTCTCTCAGGCTTAGAGAACATTTGGGCTGAAAATGCTAATTTGGCTAATGCTGATTATTCATTTGCAATGTGTGTGTGTGTTAACTGTGAAATATAATATGTTGTGTTTCCTATGAAAACAGGGTGTGCGTGTGTGTGTGTTTGTGTGTTGGGTATTTTGGGAATAGGAAAATAATTGTGAATGGACAAATTAATGGTTAGATTAATCGAATCGAAAAATTAATCTTTAGACTAAACAAACAAACAAAAAAATCGCTAGATTACACTCACACACACACACACTTACCTCATAGGCCTCTTTGAGTAGGGTCGTGATGTGTGTGTGTTCAGCTGAGCCGGCTGCTGCCTCAGCACACACACAGTCCTCTTCGTCATGCTTGACCTGCTCCAGGAAACTGAACACACACATACACACGCACGCACGCGCACACGCACACGCACACACACACACACTGGTGAGGATCATGAGAGCGTGTCCCTTGTCGGTGCTGCTGGCCAGTGTCTGTGTGTGTGTGTTAGGGCTGTCACTTTACGTTAGAAAATCGATTGCACAATCGATTGGACCAAACACAAGTTTCGAAAACTAAAATAGGGAATCGATTTTAACCAAATATGTACACTATTAATTTTAAACGAATTAAACAAATAAAAAAGATAGATGTAACAAAATTCACATACAAGAATATAAGAAAATAAAAGAATTCCGAAGTGCAGTAAGCGAAAGCTAAAAAGAAAATTCCCACCAATTTTACGCACCGGAAACAGCTGTTTCAATCAGCTGCTGTGCTGCTTGTGTTTTGCCAAAAAATGGAGGACAACGCTGTGCGACATGAGAGACGAGTGATGGGCCCTAATAACTTGAGGAGTTCGATGTGGAAGTACTTCGGATTTTTGGTATATCAAACTATGGAGAAGAACAAAGCGGTAGGCTATGCAAACTGTGCAATCGAGTTCTATGTAGGCGAAATTTGTTTGACATTTCTAATCGTAAACACACACTCAGCTACGTTGAAGCCTGCAGTAATGTTTGTCACTGATGTAATGGCAGTCCACTCTGCTTATTGTTTTTCGAGAATGTTGCACTCCTGTTTGTCATTGTGCACGAAACTTCACGCCAATAAATTATCAGACATATTGCTGGCTTGTGTCTACAAGCGCCCTCTTTACGTTCGTCCTAATGCCTGTTAGTTGTTTGTGGATTGGCCTATATTACATTACATTACATTACATTACATTACATTTGGCTGACGCATTTTTAGCCAAAGCGACTTACAACATGGTAACAATTTTAAGTTTTAAAGCGATTCTCAACAATTTTAGGACAATTTAAAGAACAGTTTAAGAACAGTAGAGTACAGTAAGAATAAGTGCATCGGTGAGTGCTGTTATGTCTCAGTTCAAGACGGCTGGTGAGTGCTAGGATCAGCAAGACTTGTTGTGAGTGGTGCTATGAGAGGAGATGTTCTCTAAAGAGCTGGGTCTTCAGGAGTTTTTTGAAAATGGAGAAGGATGTCCCTGCCCTTGTAGGAACTGGCAGTGTGTTCCACCAGCGAGGAACAACAGATGAGAAAAGTTTGGTTTGGCCTGAGCGTACCGGTGGTAGAGCTAGACGTCGTTCGTCTGAGGAGCGCAGCTGTCTGGTGGTAGTGTATGTCTGTATGAGGGCATTGAAGTAGGTGGGAGCAGAACCGGAGACTACTTTGTAGGCAAGCGTTAGAGCTTTGAATTTGATGCGGGCCGCCATAGGTAGCCAGTGTAGCTGGATGAGCAGCGGGGTAACATGTGCCCTTTTGGGTTGTGTGTAGACCAGGCGCGCCGCCGCGTTCTGGATCATCTGAAGGGGTTTCACTGCGCAGGCTGGGAGACCTGTCAGGAGGGCGTTGCAGTAGTCGAGTCGTGAGATGACTATCGCCTGAACCAGGAGTTGGGTAACATCTTGAGTCAAGTAAGTCCTGATTTTCCGTATGTTGTAGAGTGCAAAACGGCATGACCGGGCGACTGAGGCAACATGATCTGAGAAGTTCAGTTGGTTGTCGAGAACAACTCCTAGATTTCTTGCAGTCCTGGTAGGTGAAACAGACAGGGAGTCAAGTTTGATGTTGATGTTGTGGTGTATGGTAGGTTTAGCTGGGAAGACCAGCAGTTCAGTCTTTGAGAGGTTCAGCTGGAGGTGGTGTGCCTTCATCCATGTAGCTATGTCTGAGAGGCAGTCCGAGATCCGTGCTGAAACCAAGGGGTCATCAGGTGGAAAGGACAGATAGAGCTGTGTGCCGTCTGCATAGCAGTGGTATGAGAAGCCATGCGAACGGATAATCTGTCCCAAGGAGGTAGTGTAGATAGCAAAGAGAAGGGGGCCCAGCACTGAGCCCTGGGGGACCCCTGTGGTGAGATGGTGAGATGCAGATAGTTGACCAAGCCATGATACGTTAAACGAGCGTCCTGTGAGGTAGGATTCAAACCAGGAGAGAGCAGAACCGGAGATTCCCATGTTAGCGAGTATAGAGAGAAGGATGCGGTGATTAACCGTGTCAAAGGCAGCCGATAAGCCGATATTGAAAATGGAAACGTCTTTAGACATGAAAAATAGGGCTGTCAATCGATTAAAAAAAATATTCTAATTAATTACATACTCTGTGATTAATTAATCTAAATTAATCGCATATATAATTTTTGCTGTGAAAGTATTTTAAATATTTAAATTCAAATGAATCATTGAATAATCAGCATTAGTGACATTAACGTTCAAAAATGCTTTCATTATTATTTTCACTGTTCAAATAATGGCCATAATAATTTCATTTTAATTAAATTTCAGGCCACAGATATAACCTAGGGGACACAATGAAAATAAATGAACACTCTCCTCAATGTCAACACTTATTTCTTTGCATTGATGTGCGACTATAGAGTTGATGATATGCAAATTCCTTGCTGCAGACATTGCAGAGGACTTTATTTTTAACACTTTTTATTTTTATCAGGCCATTTTTTAAAAGTAAATGTTCCAATCAATGATCCAGGCAGCACGTTTTCTTCTCTCTCCTTCATTTTACAGTCTAATTTTTACTGACTAGAACGGCTCGGGGTCAAAGGTCATACAGAATCGATTAATCTGCACTAATTTTTTTAATCAGTTATTTTTTCTCAAATTAATTAATCGAAATTAATCAGTTATTTTGACAGCCCTAATAAAAAATCGATTTTACAATCGATTCAATGAACACTTATGTCTCAAAAATCGAACAGGATTTTTTCACAAAAGTGACAGCCCTAGTGTGTGTGTGTGTGTGTGTGTGTGTGTGTGTGTGTGTGTGTGTGTGTGTGTGTACACGTATGTCTGTGTTGGTGTGTGTGTGTGTGTGTGTGTGTGTGTCTACGTGTGTCTGTGTTGGTGTGTATGTGTGTGTGTGTGTATGTGTGTGTGTGTGTGTCTGTGTGTAGTGTGGGTGTGTGTGCGTGTAGTGTGTGTGTGTGTGTGTGTGTGTGTGTGTGTGTGTGTCTGTGTCTGTGTGTAGTGTGTGTGTGTGTGTGTAGTAGGGTTGGGTATCGTTTGAATTTGAACGATTCCGATTCCAATTCCTTATTTCGATTCCGGTTCCTAGCGATTCTCGATTTCGATTTTTTTAAGAGGCTGGGTCAAAAAAAGTTTAGGATATTTTAAATGAGCTTGCTAACCAACGGTCTTTCTCAGGGTATCTGCACATTTTCCAAGTGCAAATTTAAAGACTTTTAAGACCTTTTCAAGACATCTAAATGAAACTTAAGACTATACCACGGCAAAAAGATATATATGACTATTTATGCAATAGTTTTTTTTTCCCTACTAATTTTAACCCCCACCCCATTTTGGATGTCTACAGAAGTTACCAAATATATTTTGGCGAAAGAAAAATAATTGTGTGAATTACCTTCAAAGCTATAAATGCCCAATTTTAGAGTCTGGGCTGCTTGCTTTTGAAGCTGGCTGTACATATTTGGTTTTGCTTACTGCTGAGGCTGACTGTTCTTCACCTGTGTCTGTAGTAGCCTAGGCTACTTGCCAAAGACATGTGCACTGGACTGGATTCCCTTCAATTTTTTTTTCAAAGTTAGACTAAGCTATTTACATATTTTAATAAGCCTACTTTATATAATTTACTATGTGCATCTATTGTCCAATATGCAGCACAGCAAATTAAAGTTAATCCACTACTTTACATTTTTCATACCAGTTGTATCTAAACCAACCAAAGCTTGACTGAAACATTGTAAAACCATTGACTTGTTTTAAATTAATTAAGAGACAGGTCCTCCTCGCATGATCCTGCTGAAAACCGCTGGTTTCATCTCAAGCACGCACGTATTATGAACACACATTTTTATGTAGCCAGTCGCCGACATTCAAAAAATATGCGGTTATAGTTCACAACTTTTGCGAAGTAGGCCTAGCCTACTGGGAAACGCTGGCAAGCAAGCTGCTGGCAGATATTACAGGTAGGCTATTATAACTTAGACAGATATTTTCTTCCATAGGCCAGCAACACACACTGGAAAGATGCAAACAGATCAACTTAACATATACAGTATTTCCTCCTAATTGTGAAGCACTGCACATAATTTGACCAGCAGTCTTCGCGTCCATAGTTTGTGAAACGATGCTGCGCCCGAGCAACGATTTTAGATGCCAAGCGCAACTCCAAAAAGGAGAACAAATGAGCGTCCGGCTTCTTCGTTGGTGTTCAGCCGCAAAGATATTCCCGGTTCCAACCAATACTCGATATTCGATACCCAAGCCTAGTGTGTAGTGTGTTTGTCTGTGTGTGTTTGTGTGTGTGTGTAGTGTGTGTGTGTGTGTGTCTGTGTGTAGTGTGTGTGTGTGTGTAGTGTGTTTGTCTGTGTGTGTGTGTGTGTGTGTGTGTGTGTGTGTGTGTGTGTGTGTGTGTGTAGTGTGTGTGTAGTGTGTGTGTGTGTGTGTGTGTGTGTGTATGTGTGTGTGTGTAGTGTGTGTGTACCTGCTGAGGATCATGAGTGCGTGGCCCTCGTCGGTGCTGGTGGCGAGTGTGTGTGTGTTGGCGTGCAGCACGGCAAGGGCCAGCTGGAAGATGACGCGGGCGCCGCGGCAGAAGAAGGCGTCCAGCACACACACTCCGCTGGACAGCGGCAGCGCACTCAGGAACAGCGTCAGGAACCATGACAACGAGACCGACGCCAGCGCACTCACGTCCGCAACGCTCGCACACAGCTCCGGAACACGCTCACGCAACAGCTCCTCAAACACCGACTGGTCCACCTGAGCACCTGGACACACACACACACACACATACATATATATATATATATATATATATAAACACGCTCACGCAACAGCTCCTCAAACACCGACTGGTCCACCTGAGCACCTGGACACACACACACACACACATACACACACACACATATATATATATAAACACGCTCACGCAACAGCTCCTCAAACACCGACTGGTCCACCTGAGCACCTGGACACACACACACACACACACACACACACATATATATATGTAAACACGCTAACGCAACAGCTCCTCAAACACCGACTGGTCCACCTGGGCACCTAACCAGGACACACACGCACACACTTGTCGGTTGAAGTAGTTAGGCAGCATCCTCTCACACACACACACACACACACACACACACACACACCTATGATCTGGCGGTTGAAGTAGTCGGGCAGCATCCTCTCACACACATACACACACACACACACACACACACACACACACACACACACACCTATGACCTGGCGGTTGAAGTAGTCGGGCAGCATCCTCTCACACACACACACACACACACACACACCTATGATCTGGCGGTTAAAGTAGTCGGGCAGCATCCTCTCACACACACACACACACACACACACACCTATGATCTGGCGGTTGAAGTAGTTGGGCAGCATCCTCTCTCACACACACACACACACACACACACCTATGACCTGGCGGTTGAAGTAGTCGGGGAGCATCCTCTCACACACACACACACACACACACACACATATCATCTGGCGGTTAAAGTAGTTGGGCAGCATCCTCTCACACTAGGGCTGGGACAATGCGTCGACGTAATCGATGACGTCAACGCAAAAAATACGTCGACGCAAAATATGAGCGTCGATTCGTCAAGCATAACGTGTGCTGCTAAATATTTTTAATTTTACACCTTCAGTGTTTTCCATACGTTGACTAATCTGTGGCTGGGCACCACGAAATCAAAACCGGCCACTACACATTGATGTTCTATGTTGTAGGCCTACTATTTAAATTAAAGATAAGATAAAATAATTTCATTGAGCTGCACTTTTTACGCACGCAGCCTTTCCTCGCCCCGCCCGCTCTCTCTCGTAACGAGCCCGCTGCTCCTCCTCTGCATGTGCATTTAACAAAATATTCACGATTGTTGAAGGATTGTTGTTGCCACATAGAAGCACTGCATAGAACACAGTGGGCTACATTGCTATTAAATCCGCTTAGCATCGTGACCATGCTGCGCAAATTTGTTCAAAACCGCTGCAGTAAAGTTCAAGTAAACTCTGCTAAGGTCTTATCACAACATAGTACATTGAGGAG
>NW_027468718.1:1900271-1905271 GCF_046254945.1 Alosa pseudoharengus | reverse complement strand
GTGTGTGTCTGTGTGTACCTCTTTGTGAGCGGAGTGTGTATGAGGGTGTGTGTGCGTGTGTGTACCTCTTGGTGAGTGGCGTGTGTATGAGTGTGTGCGTGTGTGTGTGTGTGTGTGCACCTCTTTGTGAGCGGAGTGTGTATGAGTGTGTGTGTGTGTACCTCTTGGTGAGCGGCGTGTGTATGAGTGTGAGTGTGTGTGTGTGTGTATGAGTGTGTGAGTGTGTGTGTGTACCTCTTGGTGAGCTGGGTGTGTATGAGTGTGTGCGTGTGTGTGTGTGTGTGTATGTATGAGTGTGTGTGTGTGTGTGTGTGTATGAGTGTGTGAGTGTGTGTATGAGTGTGTGTGTGTACCTCTTGGTGAGCGGGATGTGTATGAGTGTGTGTGTGTGTGTGTGTGTGTGTGTGTGTACCTCTTTGTGAGCGGCGTGTGTATGAGTGTGTGTGTGTGAATGTGTGTGTGTGTGTGTGTGTGTGTGTGTGTACCTCTTTGTGAGCGGCGTGTGTGTGCGTGTGCATGTGTGTGTACCTCTTTGTGAGCGGCGTGTGTGTGTGTGTGTGTGTGTGTGTGTGTACCTCTTTGTGAGCGGCGTGTGTATGAGTGTGTGCGTGTGCGTGTGTGTGCGTGTGTGTGTGTGTGTGTACCTCTTTGTGAGCGGCGTGTGTGTGTGTGTGCGTGTGTATGAGTGTGTGTGTGTGTGTACCTCTTTGTGAGCGGCGTGTGTATGAGTGTGTGTGTGTGTGTGTACCTCTTTGTGAGCGGCGTGTGTATGAGTGTGCGTGTGTGTGTGTGTGTGTACCTCTTTGTGAGCGGCGTGTGTATGAGTGTGTGTGTGTGTGTGTACCTCTTTGTGAGCGGCGTGTGTATGAGTGTGCGTGTGTGTGTGTGTGTGTACCTCTTTGTGAGCGGCGTGTGTATGAGTGTGTGTGTGTGTGTGTACCTCTTTGTGAGCGGCGTGTGTATGAGTGTGCGTGTGTGTGTGTGTGTACCTCTTTGTGAGCGGCGTGTGTATGAGTGTGTGTGTGTGTACCTCTTTGTGAGCGGCGTGTGTGTGCGTGTGCGTGTGTGTGTGTGTGTGTGTGTGTGTGTGTGTGTGTACCTCTTTGTGAGCGGCGTGTGTATGAGTGTGCGTGTGTGTGTGTGTGCACCTCTTTGTGAGCGGCGTGTGTGTGTGTGTGCGTGTGTGTGTGCACCTCTTTGTGAGCGGCGTGTGTGTGTGTGTGTGTGTGTGTGTGCGTGTGTGTGCGTGTGTGTGTGCACCTCTTTGTGAGCGGCGTGTGTATGAGTGTGTGCGGGGTCCTCAGGCCGGCTGTGGGCAGCACTCTGCGCAGGGCGAGGTCGGTGAGTTGCGTGATGGTCGCCATGGCGTCGTCCATGCTCAGGAACATGGAGAAGTCCCGCTGACGCGCTCGGGTTCTCACGCGCAGAACATCCGTCACGCGGCCCACGCTCACGCGCTCCACACCGGTCACGTCCGCCCACGCCAGCAGCAGCTTCACTGCGGCCGCAAACCACAACGTCAAGGTCACGACAAAGGTCATGACAAAGTCACAAGAATGAGAACCAGGAGAGGTCGTCTGAAGGTCATGAGACTAGACATTACCGCTGCCTGCCCGTCACTTTATGTACTTTAGAATGAGAACCAGGAGAGGTCGTGTGAAGGTCATAATGACGAGAATGAGAATCAGGAGAGGTCGTGTGAAGGTCATACTGAGCATGAGTCAGGAGTCAGCCCCTTATAGCATGAGTCAGGAGTCAGCCCCTTATAGCATGAGTCAGGAGTCAGTCCCTTATAGCATGAGTCAGCCCCTTATAGCATGAGTCAGGAGTCAGCACCTTATAGCATGAGTCAGGAGTCAGCCCCTTATAGCATGAGTCAGGAGTCAGCCCCTTATAGCATTAGTCAGGAGTCAGCCCCTTATAGCATGAGTCAGCCCCTTATAGCATGAGTCAGATCTTTATAGCATGAGTCAGATCCTTATAGCACCTTATAGCATGAGTCAGTTCCTTATAGCACCTTATAGCATGAGTAAGCCCCTTATAGCATGAGTCAGCACCTTATAGCATGAGTCAGCACCTTATACCATGAGTCAGGAGTCAGTCCCTTATAGCATGAGTCAGGAGTCAGCACCTTATAGCATGAGTCAGGAGTCAGCACCTTATAGCATGAGTCAGATCCTTATAGCTTGAGTCAGGAGTCAGCACCTTATAGCATGAGTCAGGAGTCAGCACCTTATAGCATGAGTCAGGAGTCAGCACCTTATAGCATGAGTCAGCCCCTTATAGCATGAGTCAGGAGTCAGCACTTTATAGCATGAGTCAGGAGTCAGCTCCTTATAGCATGAGTCAGGAGTCAGCACCTTATAGCTTGAGTCAGGAATCAACCCCTTATAGCATGAGTCAGGAGTCAGCCCCTTATAGCATGAGTCAGGAGTCAGCCCCTTATAGCATGAGTCAGCCCCTTATAGCATGAGTCAGATCTTTATAGCATGAGTCAGATCCTTATAGCACCTTATAGCATGAGTCAGTTCCTTATAGCACCTTATAGCATGAGTAAGCCCCTTATAGCATGAGTCAGTTCCTTATAGCATGAGTCAGCCCCTTATACCATGAGTCAGGAGTCAGCACCTTATAGCATGAGTCAGATCCTTATAGCATGAGTCAGATCCTTATAGCATGAGTCAGATCCTTATAGCATGAGTCAGGAGTCAGCACCTTATAGCATGAGTCAGATCCTTATAGCATGAGTCAGGAGTCAGCACTTTATAGCATGAGTCAGGAGTCAGCACCTTATAGCATGAGTCAGGAGTCAGCACCTTATAGCATGAATCAGCCCCTTAAAGCATAAGTCAGCACCTATCTGTGATCATGTGTGTGTGTGTGTGTGTGCATGTGTAAGTACTTTCCTTTCCCAGCAGGTAAGAGTAGTGTGTATGCGTGCGTGCTTGCGTGCGTGTGTACCTTCCTTGCCCAGCAGGTAGGAGTAGAAGGCCAGGTGGTTGTGTGTGAGGTGGAGCCAGCCCTGGCGGGGCACGTGGCTCTTCCACAGGCAGCAGGTGTACTGGGCGATGAGCTTCTCCCTCTGGGGAAGGCCGAACCGCTGCTCCAGCCGAACCGCCACCTCACGCAAGCCCTCAGGGTCCGGCTGCCCTCCAGATTCATCTGCTATTAGGCCCTGCACACACACACACACACGCGCACGCGAGACAGGACCAATCGTCAAAATTTTGGTGTCCACCATTCTAGTTCATCCGAAACAAACCAGAAAAGGGACTTAAAGTGCTAAATACCGGAATTTTCCTTTAACCCTCACAGGAAGTCTCTGCCAGAGAGCTGGAAGTGAAAATTGAGGAGGTCCTGGTGTGACATCTGTTACCGCCTCTAATTTAGTCTAGTCTGTAGTCTATAGCCGCTTCTGCTGTAGTCTAATCTGTAGTCTAGTCTGTAGTCTAGTCTGTAGTCTGTAGTCTAGTCTGTAGTCTATAGCCGCCTCTGCTGTAGTCTAATCTGTAGTCTAGTCCAGTGTTTCCCAAAGTCTGGGTCGCGACCCACAGGTGGGTCGCAGGAGATTTTATTTGGGTCGCCACTCGCCAGCACAATTTATGTTGTGTTATAGGCCTAACTGATACCATTTGTCATTTGATACCAGGACAGTTAACAGTTTTCTATTAGGACACAGTCACGGTTTTGTCATAAAAGCTCATGAAACTGGGGGAAGAACGCATCGCAGAGGGGGTGCCTGAGCATGGATATCTACCTCTCAAAATGAAACCGTTCTGTGGGGCGTCTGCCATGTACCTCGCAGTTGCAAACGTCAACTGACATGAATCCGCCTATTTGCACGAACATTAACAGATACCAGCTCCTCAACTTTACCGATTAAAATCTAGTGACCGTGCTTTCAACTAAAGCAGACATCCATAGACTGGACATTAAGGGCATTCAATTTGCATGTAGATAGTTTCGATTGTAGATGCAATCTTTAAAAGTTAATAGCAACCTCCTCACATTCTTATTTCTGATTTAAAATGCACAACAGTGCATTATATTAGGCTACAATTTAAATGGACATTTTAAACACTATTCCTCTCGTTTTTCTACCTCGCTAACTCCAAAGTAAAGGCGCCTATTCTTCAGGCTATTGCGCAAAAGCCTCTTGTTCTGATATAACGACTATACAATATAATATAATACAACAATACAATATAACGACTTGAGTTATTTGCTGTTTACATCGGAATTGACGTCCACAGTGTTATGGACCCATTTGTCTGCAACGCAACGCAGCCTAGGCCTACTACATTTTTTTTAGAAATACAGGAACAGCTTACTATGCTGACGAATGACGACTGCGCATGCGAGAATTTCCCCAACTCTCGGATGCGCATTAAAACGTATCTTTTCAGTAGTCATTTCCAACTTTTCAGGCTGATGGTGCTCAAAATGCAACACAACCGTGTTCAAAGCAGAGATCCTATAGCAATGTATATGGTTGGGGGAGGCATAGAAATTTGGAGAACCTGTGGCCTAAAACAATATTGGTGGTTGCAGGGTAGATTTGAAGTGAAATGGGTCGCGATGGTCTGTCATTTTTAAAAAGTGGGTCCCCAGAAAAAAAGTTTGGGAAACAACACTGGTCTAGTCTGTAGTCTATAGCCGCCTCTGCTGTAGTTTAGTCTGTAGTCAGTCAGAGATGAGCTGTGTTTGTGGAAGACTAAGAACTGTGGTCCTGGACTGAACTCAGGGTGGAGATAGAGTTGCTCTAGTGCAGCTACGTCACTCATATGGAGATAGAGTTGCTCTAGTGCAGCTACGTCACTCAGGATGGAGATAGAGTTGCTCTAGTGCAGCTACGTCACTCATATGGAGGTAGAGTTGCTCTAGTGCAGCTACGTCACTCATATGGAGGTAGAGTTGCTTTAGTGGTGCAGCTACGTCACTCATATGGAGGTAGAATTGCTCTAGTGGTGCAGCTTCGTCACTCATATGGAGATAGAGTT
>NW_027468718.1:1890271-1892771 GCF_046254945.1 Alosa pseudoharengus | reverse complement strand
TGCGGGTGGTGTTGGTGTTGTGGGTGGTGTTGGTGTTGCAGGCGGTGTTGGTGTTGGGGGTGGTGTTGGTGTTGCGGGTGGTGTTGGTTTTGGTGTTGCAGGCGGTGTTGGTGTTGGTGTTGCAGGCGGTGTTGGTGTTGCGGGTGGTGTTGGTGGTGGTGTTGCAGGCGGTGTTGGTGTTGGAGGCGGTGTTGGTGTTGCGGGTGGTGTTGGTTTTGTGGGCGGTGTTGGTGTTGCGGGCGGTGTTGGTGTTGGTGTTGCGGGCGGTGTTGGTGTTGGGGGCGGTGTTGTTGTTGCGGGTGGTGTTGGTGTTGGGGGCGGTGTTGGTGTTGTGGGCGGTGTTGGTGTTGGGGGCGGTGTTGGTGTTGCAGGCGGTGTTGGTGTTGCTGTTGCGGGCGGTGTTGGTGTTGCGGGTGGTGTTGGTGTTGCAGGCGGTGTTGGTGTTGGGGGTGGTGTTGGTGTTGCGGGTGGTGTTGGTGTTGCAGGCGGTGTTGGTGTTGCGGGTGGTGTTGGTGTTGCAGGCGGTGTTGGTGTTGCGGGTGGTGTTGGTGTTTTGGGTGGTGTTGGTGTTGCGGGTGGTGTTGGTGTTGGTGTTGCAGGCGGTGTTGGTGTTGGTGTTGCGGGGGGTGTTGGGGGCGGTGTTGGTGTTGCAGGCGGTGTTGGTGTTGCGGGTGGTGTTGGTGTTGCGGGTGGTGTTGGTGTTGCAGGCGGTGTTGGTGTTGCGGGGGGTGTTGAGGGCGGTGTTGGTGTTGCGGGTGGTGTTGGTGTTGCGGGTGGTGTTGGTGTTGCAGGCGGTGTTGGTGTTGGTGTTGCGGGTGGTGTTGCGGGTGGTGTTGATGTTGCGGGTGGTGTTGGTGTTGTGGGCGGTGTTGGTGTTGCGGGCGGTGTTGGTGTTGCAGGCCGTGTTGGTGTTGCGGGTGGTGTTGGTGTTGCAGGCGGTGTTGGTGTTGGTGTTGCGGGTGGTGTTGGTGTTGCAGGCAGTGTTGGTGTTGCGGGTGGTGTTGGTGTTGCGGGTGGTGTTGGTGTTGCGGGTGGTGTTGGTGTTGCAGGCAGTGTTGGTGTTGCGGGTGGTGTTGGTGTTGTGGGTGGTGTTGGTGTTGCGGGTGGTGTTGGTGTTGCAGGCCGTGTTGGTGTTGCGGGTGGTGTTGGTGTTGCAGGCGGTGTTGGTGTTGGTGTTGCGGGTGGTGTTGGTGTTGCAGGCAGTGTTGGTGTTGTGGGTGGTGTTGGTGTTGCGGGTGGTGTTGGTGTTGTGGGTGGTGTTGGTGTTGCGGGTGGTGTTGGTGTTGTGGGTGGTGTTGGTGTTGTGGGCGGTGTTGGTGCTGTGGGCGGTGTTGGTGTTGTGGGCGGTGTTGGTGTTGTGGTCAGTAATGGCTGTGTTCCTCCTGAGCCTTCTTTGTTGTCTCCTTTCCTCGTCTAGACACAACTGTCACCAGGTGTAGCGGTCAGCAGTCATGCTCTACAGGTCACCAGGTGTAGCGGTCAGCAGTCCTGCTCTACAGGTCACCAGGTGTAGCGGTCAGCAGTCATGCTCTACAGGTCACCAGGTGTAGCGGTCAGCCGCCATGCAACCTCATTGTCAATGCTATGGTCTCCACACACACACACAAACACACACCTACAACAGCGTAACACACACACACACACACACACACACACACACACACACACACACACACACACACACACACACACAAGCCCTGCCTCACTCAGCCGGAATTCAGCCGGAGAACAGCGTAACACCCATACACACACACACGTACGTACAACAGCATATAACACACACAGACACACACACACGTACAACAACGTAACACACACACACACACATACTGTATCAACAGCGTAACACACACACACACACACACACACACACACACACACATACAACAGCGTAACACACACACACACACATACTGTATCAACAGCGTAACACACACACACACACACACACAGACGTACAACAGCGTAACACACATACACTGGATCTACAGCGTAACACACACACACACACACACACACTGGATCAACAGCGTAACACACACACACACACACTGGATCTACATCCTAATGGTTTAACAGGTAAACAGGCCTTTCAGATTAGCCTGGTCTTTACTTGGGTTACATAACACACCCATGCTGGAGTGTGCAGAAGTGTGTGTGTGTGTGTGCGTGTGTGTGTATGTGTGTGTGTAAGTGCGTGAGTGTGTAAGTGTGTGTGTGTGTGTGTAAGTGCGTGAGGGTTGTAGTGTGTGTGTTTGTGTGTGTGTAAGTGAGTAAGTGTGTGTAAGTGCGTGTGTTTAGACTGGACTGAAGCCATTAGGGTAACCCAAGGTTATAAACCAAAACTTCTTCAAACCTTATATATACACACACACACACACACACACACACTAATATGTGCTTACAGTTTCATTCCCAGTTTCATTCCCAACTGAGCTTGTTGTAGTTCTGTGTGTGTGAGTGTGTGAAAGAGAGAGAGAGAAAGAAAGAGCTCTACACA
>NW_027468718.1:1830271-1885271 GCF_046254945.1 Alosa pseudoharengus | reverse complement strand
CACAACCCCATAATGGGTTTTACATGAGGCACCACACCGACCAGACTAGACAATCACCCCACAGTGTGTGTGTGTGTGTGTGTGTGTGTGTGTGTGTGTGTTTGTTTGACTGTCTGTCCTCTAAGGAAATCCCCCATAATGCCTGAACAAAGCCATGACCAGGATATAGGCTGCACACACGCACGCACACACACGCACACACACACACACACACAGAGAGAGAAACAGACACACCCACAGAGACACACACACACTTGAAAACTCACAAGCACCAGGCCAAGATCGTTCAACCTCTGACCCCAACTATACACACACACACAGTCACACAACAGCAAACACACAGTTTTTTTTGTGTTAATGAATCTTGAAACGCAAGCAAAACTAATCAGCATAGCTGCTCCGTCTGAACACACACACACACACAGGCAGGCACAGGCACACACACACACAAACACACACACACACACTTGTTGATCACACTGCTCCTCCTAACTGGAGTGTTTTCAGGAGCATCGCACTACTGCCGGTGTGTGCCTGAAGTGGGGAACCGTAGCCTACCTGTGAACTTCCCACCGGTGTCCCGGTAGCCTACCTGTGAACTTCCCGCCGGTGTCCCCGTGCCCTCTCCTGCGCTGTAGCAGAAAGAAGTCGTTGGATTTCTCCGTGACCCAGAGCTTCAGCGCGCTCTTCACTGGCACCTCCTCCGGCGTTAGCCACATTTTCCTCGGGAGAGAGAGAGAGAGAGCCGCGGACGGGCGAGCGAGATAAGGGGCTGGCTGTTGCGATGATGTTGAAACGAACGGGATTTCCGCGCGCCGCTCCGCTCAAACAGATCGCGGCGACTTGACGGGTTGGTCGCCTTCACCGTGAGCTCGGGCCGCATTGACACAGTTGACACCCATCTTCTTCTCGCGGTCGGAGACGGCGGCAGGCAGTATAGTGCAAAACGAGAGTTTATTTCCGCATTTTTGCAATGCTTCCCAGAGTTCCGCTGGAGCGGAGGAAGTTTCTGTCTCGCGGTCCTCCGTGATTGGCTCCGGATGCTTCAGAGTTCGGGCAGATTTGTTTTGTGTCTCGAGACTGCTGAGAAGAAACGGGTTCAAGTGGCCAAGCTCGCCCGAGATTCTGCTCTCTGGTGGCGGAAGAGAGAAGTGTGCTGTGTAGTCTAGATAGATTGATAGACAGATAGATAGACAGATAGATAGATAGATAGATAGATAGGAACATAGATAGATAGATAGATACTTTATTCATGCCGAGGGAATTTTTAGAGGCTATGTGCCTGTGCAGTGTACGTGTGTGTGTGCGCGCGCGCGTGCGTGTGTGTGTGTGTGTGTGTGTGTGTGTAGGCTATGTGTGTGTATGTGTGCGTGCGTGTGTGTGTGATTGTTGATTGATTGATTGATTTTATTATACCCTTTTCCTTATAAAATATGATAGAGCTTTGCACCATACATTAAAAAAAAAAAAGTTAGGATAACACAATAAAGCCCTGGGGCTTATTTCCATTGTGGTCCCTTCCAGATGGCAGCAGACCAAACATCAATCAAACATCCATACATATATTTAATACATCCATCTAGACAATACAGGAATAAAAACAATACACTAAGATTGGCATCTAAGCCATTTTTTCAGTGCCAGCTTAAAACCTCCTAAACTTCTGACCATCTTTATATTTCCTGGCAACCTGTTCCAGGCCTGTTGCTACACATACAAAAAGGACTCCGTACCTAAAGGACTCTTAACGTTAAGGCAGTGTTTCTCAAAGTGTGGTCCGCAAGCAGACGTGGTAAAATATAATATAGGATCAGTTGTTTGCCAATATTGAACCAGCTTGTATGTAAAGCCAAACAGTTCTGCAACACTATGTAAGCTATGCCAGTCTAAATCATATGAATCCTCTGACATAATAGGCCTAAGCAAGATACAAAGACAATAAGCAAGGTGGTTCAGTGAATAAGCCTATTGTGTCTATTAGCTAGGTGGTCCATGAGGTTTTTTGTTACTGGTTAGGTGGTCCTTGGTCTGAAACACTGCTCATAGGGGTTTTTTTGTTACTGGTTAGGTGGTCCTTGGTCTGAAACAGTGCTCATAGGGGGTACAAAATCAGTATCGCTGCCCCTGGTGGAGTAGCAGTGAACATCGCTCACTCTGTTAAAGTAATTGATTAAATTGATTAAATACTTGGGGACATCCCCATGCAGTCTTATGTACCATGCACAGGTGAATGTAGGTGTGTAGGGGAGGGAAGCCACAGCTGTTTCATCAGCAGCAGTTTGCGTGTTTAGCCTACTTACTGCAAGAGATGGTGCAACAATTTAAGAAACCAAAACAAGGGTAGGCTAGAGCATTGGTTCCCAAAGACTGGGTCGTAGGAGATTTTATTTGGGTCGCCAGCATATAGCCTAGTGACAATTGCCCCTAGCTTATACCTCATATAGCTTAGGAAAGCTAACAGCTTTCTATAGGATCTAGTTTGTTAACTACCACAGTCACGAGTTGGGTCGCGATAGTCTGTCATTTTTAAAAAGTGGGTCCCCAGAAAAAAATTTGGGAAACACTGGGCTAGAGAGTTCAGCAGCACCTTTACTAGCCGTCGTAGCCTAGCCTAGCCCATCTCTCTGCATTCTCACTTGAGAATGAAATTCCAGTGTCAACGTCCATCTGCAAAGCTGCAGTAGATAACTTAGGCTACACATAGCCTACATCCACTTGGTTTATTATGATAGCCTACCTTTAATGCCCGTATATTGAGAGATGACCATTCAGATTCATGAAAACGGCCTGAAGTGATGATTTGACTCACTCATTTGCTGTCTTGGGGGTGAATTTTGTTGAGTCATTAGAACCTAGATGGTGTTCTACCCATGCACATCTGGCCTAAATGGTGTTCTACCCATGCACATCTGGCCTAAATGGTGGAAAACTTCATTAGTTGGCTACTGCAACCTGAAAATACTTTTTCTTGTTGTGTTACATCTACCAAGTTAAGTGATTCAGATACAAAAAAATCAGTAAGCAGTTATTTGCTAATTTTGAGTTCTTCTTTACAAACAGTTTGGTTGTTAATAATATATGATTTAGTGTTGAATCTAAGGCTTTCATATTATTGTTTTTCACACGTTATGTTTATGTGCCAGCCAGTGCCCCAACCTGGCCACCCCATTGTAATTCAAACTATGACGGAGTGTGTATGCAGGTATAATGAACCACACCAGTTCACTCATGGAAATTGCACCCATGTATTGGTTTATTTATTTACTAATTCGCCACGCCTGCCCACAATTCCAATCATAATTCTAGCCCTCTGATTCTAATCCTGTCTGTCTGTCTGTCTGCATGTTCATCTGTCTGTCTGCATGTTCATCTGTCTGTCTGTCTGCATGTTCATCTGTCTGTCTGTCTGTCTGCATGTTCATCTGTCTGTCTGTCTGTCTGTCTGCATGTTCATCTGTCTGTCTGTCTGTCTGTCTGCATGTTCATCTGTCTGTCTGTCTGCATGTTCATCTGTCTGTCTGTCTGTCTGTCTGCATGTTCATCTGTCTGTCTGTCTGCATGTTCATCTGTCTGTCTGTCTGTCTGTCTGCATGTTCATCTGTCTGTCTGTCTGCATGTTCATCTGTCTGTCTGTCTGCATGTTCATCTGTCTGTCTGTCTGTCTGCATGTTCATCTGTCTGTCTGTCTGCATGTTCATCTGTCTGTCTGTCTGCATGTTCATCTGTCTGTCTGTCTGCATGTTCATCTGTCTGTCTGTCTGTCCTTTCCTCTCCTGTCTGTCTGTCTGTTCCTCTAGTCTGGAGCCTTGACAGAGAGCCAGGTGTGGACTAGCCTATGTTTGGTTGCAGGTCGGCTGAGACTAGTGTTTTTGAGATGGTCATTTTGCCAGACCACCAGTGTGTGTGTGTGTGTGTGTGTGTGTGTGTGTGTGTGTGTGGAGGGCTTCAATCATGTTGCGGGGGTTGGGCGGTGGTCTAATTGTGGCCGCATGGGCAGTCGGGGCTGGTTACAGCTGTACCCTCAGCTGCTGCGCTCAGGAATGTAGCGTTCTGTCACCTTATTTGGGCATCGATAGTAACACAACCGGATATTGGTGCAGCATTTATTATTGTCCCCTTCAGTGACAACAAGGGCGATATTTTAAGTGTAAAATATGAACAATACTTTGACTAATGCAAGCATTGGTGTGGGGTGTCTTATTTTTATGAGAAGATTTGGAAGACAGTATTTTTTGTAATACTTTCCGGCAGCATTGTATGAGATCGTTGTTCAATTGCTAGCATGCTCAATTGCTAAACATCCTCTCCAGCCGGAAGGTATTCACTCACGGTCCTTCTCTTTCCGTGTCTGTTTAGGAGTAGAGCGTGATTTCAGGAACAGACGAACATAGTCTTCAAAATGCAGGTATGTCCGTTTTTTGGGAGACTTTTAACATTTGTTTGAGTCGCATGTATTGTCACGTTTGCTGTCATTAGTAGTTGCTGAAGGGGGTTTGCGAGAATTTTAATTATTAGTGGATTCATTAGTCCATCAAGTGAATGTATTAAGATCTGAAGCACTAGGGTGTAACTTTAACGTCAAATAGCCTACACTTCTCATCGCTTTGTTTCTTGATGGCCTTTAATAATCGATGTGTATATGTTTGTTACACAGTGGCACGGTATTGTATAATAATAATAATATAGATTGTATAATCTACTCAATGGTATTTTCTATCTCATCGTAAAGTTGGCTATCGTCAGTGTAGGTTCTGACTAATGACGTGCGGTGTCCGGATCGGGCTGTGTGTGTTTCGTAGGACCCTAACGAAGACACGGAATGGAACGATATTCTGCGGAAAAAAGGCATCCTCCCACCGAAGGAGACGCCGAAAGAGGACGAGGAGGAAGAACAGCTGTTTCAGCAGCAATCCGTCGGTGTGTACACACACACACACACACACACACCTGGCTATAGTCTGAGCACACACAGACACACACACACAGAAATCATATAGAGTGTCTGCCCTGTATGTTCGGAAGAAGGCTGTGCCTGTCGTGGACATGGTGTAAGATACACACTCGGTTGACCCGTCTCGTGGACATGGTGTAAGATACACACTCGGTTGACACCAAGTCTCACTGTGTATTTGTGTTTCATGTTGAATTATACAAATCAAAAGATTGCTATCTCTGACAAGCAGTGTTGGGCAAGTTACTGAAAATTAGTAATTAGTTACAGTTACTAGTTACTTCTTTCAAAAGTAATTCAATTACGTTACCAATTACTGTATATCAAAAGTAATTAGTTACTAGAGAAAGTAACTTTTGAGTTACTTTTAAGTCTGCTTTTAAAATGTCATTATGAACAGTACTGAACAGTCACACACACAATAAACCTAATTTTTGGACCTATTTATTGTAGTTTCAACAGGCCTTCAAATCAATAGCCTTGTGCATGAGTTCTCAAACTTTTTCTGACCACAAAACATTCTACAATGCATGAAGGCCTCCCTGACCTTGTTTTGCGCCACCCTCACCATCTAGGTGGTTTGATAGATATGTACAGTACACTGCCTACTGCTTGCCTTCTACTAGTATGCATGGTGGTGCACTGACACTGAATTCTGCAATATAGTAATAAGTTATTATTATCATTATTATTGCAATCCTTATAGGCTACATGGAATTCGTTCAATGGGATGTAATGTGAAACAATGTTAAATGGCCTATTTTCAAAGCAGTTATTGTCTGCTCACACACACATAACCTTACGTTATCCTCATCCTGCTTTGAACACAGTTGTATTATATAGCATTTTAAGCACCACCAGTTTTTGGAAAAGCCTGCGCTGCACAAGTGCTGACCTACCGAAATAAGTTCTAATGCATCGAGAGTTTGGGATTGTCGCGCATGCAGAAGGTTACTCTTCAGCTGATAAGGTGTTCGAGAGAGAAGTTGCATGTTCCGTCGCAGACAAATTAATCCACACCATGGACGTCAATTCCGATGTAAACATAGCCTACTGTGCAAATAACTCAAGTTGCTGTTACGTACGGTAGGCTATTTGGAGGTTTCTTTATCTGGTAAGTGAAATCTGCATTTTCCTCTCGAGTTAAACGTGTGCTTGTTTGTGCCAAGGCTATATATAGGCTACCGTAGCCTATTGGTGTTGTGGCGTGGCTATGTTGTAAGAATGAGAAATTGATATAACGAGGCTTTTGCGCAATAGGCGAAAAAGAGCGGAGATAAACAACAATGCGCTTTTACTGTAGTGGAGCTTACGAGATGGAAACTAAAGGGAAAAGGCTTTTAAGATGCCCATTTAAATTGTAGCCTAATGCACTCTTGTGTGTTAGCATAAATCCGAAATAAGGAGGAATGTGAGGAGGCTCCTATTAACTGTAAAGAATGCATCTGCAATCTAAACATGAAACACAATCGCTGGAAACACAGCTAAGGTCGGGAGACAAAGCAGCAAATGTGCATCTTGTCTGCAGTCGTTCATTCAAGATCAACAGAGTAACGCAAGTAACGAACTCTTTGAAATTTCAGTAATTGTAATTGCGTTACTGGATTTACAAAAATACTTCGTTACATGCCAACTCCCAACACTGCTAACAAGTGTCTCTCTCTCTCTCTCTCTCTCTGTCCGTTGCTCTGTGTGCTCCAGTAAAGACCTATGAGAGCATGACTCTGGAGGAGCTCGAGGAGAACGAGGACGAGTTCAGTGAAGACGACGAGGCGGCCATAGAGATGTACAGGTGAGCCCCGTTGCCATAGAGATGTACAGGTGAGCCACGTTGCCATAGAGATGTACAGGTGAGCCCTGTTGCCATAGAGATGTACCGTTGCCATAGGGATGTACAGGTGAGCCCCGTTGCCATAGAGATGAGAGGCAGGTGGGCTTAGGTTGTCACAGACGTAGCGTAGCATCCTAATGGACGTAGACCATTACATTACATGTAGGCCTGTCGCGATATTCAATAAATCAATTAATCGCATGATAATTAAAATTAGCTCGATAATTTTTCTGGCCACGATAAATGCCATTTGCATGCTTGTTTGTTTTCCTCGTCTCTCTCTCCCTCTCTCTCTCTCGGGTCCTTAGAGTAACCATGAGTGAACCCTCATGTCAGTCACTTGTCAGTCGCATGGTGTGTGGGGAGGCGGAACTACTGGCGTAGCCTACCACAGAGTGCAGCTAAAGAGCCGCGTGAGAAGTATACCGGTAGGCACTAGGCAGAGAGAAAGCTAGTTGCGAGTTCGAATAGGCTATGCCTATTCGAGACAAAAAAGATGGAATTGGTTTCTAAGCGAAACGCGACAGCTGCAGTGTGGGAGCATTTCGGATTTAAACCGAATGCCCGTGGTGAACCACTGAACGTGTGCGAGTCGGTGTGTCGCATTTGTTGGAAAACAGTCGCAATTAAAAGCGGCAACACAACAAACATGCATATGCATCTAAAACACAATCATCCGCTGCAGTTTTCCCAGTTGGGGGAAAAAAACACAACAAGTGGGCCGTCTTCCTCTTCCCGAGGAAAATTCTCAGAACGACAATATTATCGCTTATCGCAATAATTTCTGAGACAATTTATCGTCAAGCAAAATTTGTTATCGTGACAGGCCTAATTACATGTTACATTTCTAACCACTGTGCTAGCCTTTAACCAATCGCCATCCTCATTACAAACCACTGGGCTAGCCTTTAACCAATCGCCATCCTCATTACAAACCACTGGGCTAGCCTTTAACCAATCGCCATCCTACTGGCCAGTAGGCACGGCTGAAGTGCCCTTGAGCAAGGCACCTAACCCCTCACTGCTCCCCAGAGCGCCACTGTTGTTGCAGGCAGCTCACTGCGTCGGGATTAGTGTGTGCTTCACTGTGTGCTGAGTGTGTTTTACTAATTCACGGATTGGGATAAATGCAGAGACCAAATTTCCCTCACAGGATCAAAAGAGTATAGCCAACGAAAGTTGTACAACAAGCTGAACTAGTGAGCTTCTTTTTAAACAGAACCGTGTGTTTCCTTTGCTTTACAGTGGCAACCAGGTGATAAGCGGGATAACGGCCTTCGAGGTGTGTCCAATTATACGGAATTAATGGAGGCAACGCTGCGCATCGGGCCCTGGTCCATTCATTCCGTATAACAGGACACCTCGGCGGCCGTTATCCCTTACATAACCCCCCCCCCCAGGCAAAAGAGACTAAAACACATGTTAATAATAATAATAATAATAATAATAATAATAATAATAATAATACATTTTATTTAGAGCACCTTTCATGTCACCCAATGTCACCTCACAAATAAACAAAAAGGTTGTTCAAATTATAGTCATCTCAAAAAATAAAATAAAAATAAAAGTAAAACTCAGTCAGTCAGTCAGTCCATAAGCCATCTTGAAGAGATCTGTTTTCAGAGTCAGTAATTGAGTCACGGTGTCTGATGTCTCTCCCTGGGTGCTGAGGTTCACACTAGGGACATGCAGTAGGCCTGCTGAGGAGGATCTCAGTGAGTGGGCAGTGTAGATGTCTAGGAGGTCAGTGAGGTAGGTGGGGGTATAAATGTGTAGATGTCTAGGAGGTCAGTGAGTGGGCAGGGGTGTAGATGTCTAGGAGGTCAGTGAGGTAGGTGGGGGTATAAATGTGTAGGGCCTTGTATGCCAGGAGTAGGACTTGAAATGTATTCTGTAGGCAACTGGAAGCCAGTGTTACATGACTAGTGTATTTGGATTTGGATATGTTAAACACACATAACCCCCCCCCCCAGGCAGAAGAGGCTAAAACACATGTTAAACACCCCCCCTCCCAGGCAGAAGAGGCTAAAACACATGTTAAACACCCCCCCCAGGTTGAAGAGGCTAAAACACATGTTAAACCCCCCCCCCCCCAGGCAGAAGAGGCTGTCGGAGTGGAAGGCCAATCAGGTGAAGAACGTGTTCGGGGAGCTGAACGAGATCTCTGGTCAGGACTACATCAACGAGGTCAACAAGGCTGGGGACGGCATCTGGGTGATCCTGCATCTCTACAAGCAGGGGTGAGTGAGGACACGCGCACACACACACACACGCACACACACGCACACACACACAGCATCTGGGTGATACTGCACCTCTATAAGCAGGGGTGAGGACACACACACACGCACGCACGCACACACACACACACACACACACACACACACACACACACACACACACACACAAGGCATCTGGGTGATACTGCACCTCTACAAGCAGGGGTCAGTGAGGTCTTAAGCTTACTGCATAACGTGATTATTTCTGAGATTCTTTTCAACCATGACATAATGACATATGCACAATTCCAGGTTGAAAACGTATCAGAATCTCAGAAATAATCACGTTATGCAGTCAGCTTAAGACGGGGTGGGTACATGAAGTCCAATCCCCCAAATGTTTCATAGATTATTTTTTTTTGGCGGTGATGACGGTGACGAGCTCAGATTGCAGTAGGCCTCACGTGACCGCGGTATAGCGATAATGCGGTTACCGTCCCAGCCCTACACACACACACACACACACACACACACACACACACACACACACACACACACACACACACACACACACACACAGGGGTGTCCAAACTACGGCCCGCGGACCAACTGCGGCCCGCCACGCACTTTAATCCGGCCTGCCGCGCATTTAATTAATTAGGTTATCATAGCAGCTCGCTATTTTTTTCCAGCGTAGACGACATTGTGATTAACTTTAGACTACTGCAAACTGCTTTACACTCTTCTTAGAGAGCGTTTACCATGTCAATGTCAAAAAAGCTTGTTACATCGAGATACATAGTATCTCCATTGCAGCAGATCTAACTACTAGCCATAGGCTAGTGGAGCTGGCAAAATAGTCTTAAAGTGACAGTGCACCATTTATAAATGAATTAAACAACATCAAATGAACAGTATTTCTTAACACATTGAATGCCAAGCTGTTTTCGGGAGCTTTGTCCTAGAGTGCCAGCAATCTAGACCATTGTTGATGATGTTTGTACAGCCACAGCATATTCTGTGTTATAGCTATGAACACATACAATGGCTCGTTTAAAAGGTGAGACTTTAAGCTCTCGGTGGGTGCAAACCGTGTATTTCTACACGCCTCTGTTCCTGAGAAATCCCAAGCTAAACAGTGGCTAGTTTTCATCAAAATCGCTGTTTTTTTTTCTAGAAATGGAGATATAACGTCTTTCATGAAATATGAAGTGTTGCCTGTTACTTACTTGTGTACATTTTCCGGGAAGTGATCAGCGAGACATGGCGAGACTGCCACCTAGTGATAGACCCATGAAAATAGCCTGGTTTTGACCTGACATGCATGCGTCACTGATTCGACCCAAAGCGGCAACCGAGTTATGATAAAATGTCCAGATAAAAGGTCCAGATTGTGCGTTTTCATGAGTTTTCGATCGTCATATATTTCATTTCCATTAATCACAGAGTTCCCAAAATCACATATAAGGTGTGTTAGAGTGTCTAGTTTCGTAATTAAAAAAAAAAGCTAATAACGTAATATTACGTTTATTACGTTTTTGGCACTTAACGCATGAGTTAAGAAATTAATTTTAATAACTTTGTCATTTGAATGATACAAAACATTATATATAGCCTATACACATTATGTTTTGTTGTTGTGTGGCCCGCCGGCCAATTTTCAAAACCCAAAGTGGCCCTTGAGTCAAAAAGTTTGGACACCCCTGCACTACAAGCAGGGTTGAGGACGTGTACAAACAAAGCGCTTTCAGACATACGTGTAAGACCGGAGGTTCTGCGGATGTTAAACGGTGGGGCCGTATATCTGAACGACATAACCGGTCATATGGAAGTCCGAATTTAGCCGGTTGTTCTACTACCCCCCCCCCCCCCCCCCCTAGTATTTCCTCCGGACATTATGTAAATGTGCTGTGTCTGAACGAAGTGTAGAACATGCGGTTAAAATTCACACCTAGTGAGAGGGCGTGTTGGTGACGTTTCTTTCGTGCGTCCATGTGGTTAAATCTGACTTAAATGCCAGTGTTATGATGGAGTGGCATAGTGCTGTCCAGAAAATCTCCGACCTGGAAAGATGCAGACATCACAGAGCTACTGTCCATGAGGGCAGACAGCATTGTGATAGAACACATGAAGGGAACGGCAAGAGACGCGTTGATGTAGCCTACAACTGCATCGCAAGGTCAAAGGAATTCAAAAGACCGAATCATCATAAGCAGAAGGCGCTGAAAAGGCAGTAGCCTACAGCGACATCGTTGACGACAATAACAGGAGTATTTAATAAATTGTTAGCCAACACAGTCGGTTTCCTGTTCATTGATAGCCTTCTCATGACCTCACTGCTGAGCTCGCTGATATTTGTTGAGCATAAATATGCCTAGAGAAAATGAAAACGAAGAAAACGCAACTTTGTTCCAAGCTCCTTACGTAAATGCAATAGACACATGGGGAGAGGATGCTTTTGGAAAAATAATCCATGAAAAACCAAACCACTTCACTGTTATGTTTGTTGCTTAAAAACGTTGTATATGATGGCCTTGAAGTCTTGAGTTAGCCTACTGAATTGGCTGGTACCATGCATGCTCTCTCCAACACAAACCAGATTTGGAGTTCCATAGCCAAGTAATTCTGCTACATAACGTTGAAAACAGATAAATGTGTTTATTCGTAGCACACATACAAATACTGTACAGGTCAATTTCGCAATTTTGCGCACTTACGTGACTACTTCAAGTATTAGCCTATGCACAATATATTTTTCTTCTTTAGCCTACATAATGCATATACACTTTGTAAACAAACAGCAGCTGTGACTTCGTCATATCTCGCCTCTTGTGAACTCTACAAGCCCCCACCCCTCACTCGACAACCACACGGAGGTTCTGTAATGTGCGTGTATGTCGTTCACACATAGGTCCGTATAAGGTCCGCAGGTTAGCATCATATCTGAATCATCCGAAGGGTAGGACCTCCGTTTGACAAACCTCCGCATATACTCCGGAGGTTATATCTAAAAGCCCTTACAGACACACTCACTCTCACAGTCACACACACACACACACTCACACAGCCTCCCTCTACCATTCTCTTATCATTCTATTGAATGATCTCTCTCTCTCCCCCTCTCTCTCCCCCTCTCTCTCCCTCTCCCTCTCCCTCTCTCTCCATCCCTCCATTCCCAGGATCCCCTTGTGCACTCTGATTAATCAGCACCTGTGTGCGCTGGCGCGGAAGTTCCCGCAGACCAAGTTCCTGAAGTCCATCTCCACCACGTGCATCCCCAACTACCCTGACCGCAACCTGCCCACCGTCTTCGTCTACCGCAACGGAGAGATGAAGGCCCAGTTCATCGGACCGCTCGTCTTCGGGGGCATGAACCTCAAAGTCAACGGTGAGAGAGAGAGAGAGAGAGAGAGAGAGAGAGAGAGATGTATGTGTGTGTGTTTCTTTGTGTGTGTATTTCTCTGTCTGTGTGCACCGGGGATGGAAATTAGCACCCACCACCCTCCAAATGCAAAGGGTGAATTTGTGTGCAGGAGAATTTGGTCAACTTACCAGCCACTGTGGCGGGTAAATAAATAGAGCTAGCACAGCACAAATAGTCAGATCCGGTCTGATTATCAATGGTATTGACGGTTAAAAATAAGAATGTGTCTGTAGGGATCCGGTCTAATTATCAATGGTATTGACGGTTAAAAATAAGAACGTGTCTGTAGGGATCATGTAACTGCCTATAAGGGTAAATCACACTTTTGTAATACATGATTTCATAAAAGGCCAAATACAAAATAAATGTGAAAATTATTGCCTAGATAACTGTAAATATTAAAACCAGATTTTTACATAGTTTCAATCTAAGCATGCATATATTTAAGTTTCTTAAAGCTGAGCTGTGCTTAAATTGTTCAGTGCATGATTTCATAACAGGCCAAATAGAAAATAAATGCCAAATGTTAGATATAGCCTTGATACCGTAAATATTTCAATCTGATGATGTACAGTATAGTAAGATCAAGTTCGATAGTTGGATTATAGAATGCTCCAGAACTCACACCAACGGAGTCTTAAAGGAGCCACACCACTCTTAGACACTATGGCATATGAATGTGATTCTGTTGACCTTTAGTTTTGTTGCTACTGTGCTTGGAGGACAGCTGGTAGCTGGTAGATCTGCTGTGGTAGATCGGTGGTGGTGGGACATGAGGGACATGAGTCAGATAGCTAAAGACTGGTGCTGCCCTGTGATGGAGTTACACCTGAGTTAGATAGTGTAAGAGTGGTGCTGCCCTGTGATGGAGTTAGACCTGAGTTAGATAGTGTAAAGGCTCTGGCATGGTCGTGCGTCACATTTGCGCGTGTCCAAGACGTGCGTCATTTTTGCCGTGGACGTGAAGCATACTCCAAATTCTGCTGTCCTGAATGCACTTTAAATCGTTAAGGTTAGCGCCTGCGCACTACGGCTTAACTGTGATACTCTGCCCCACCAACTGGGGGCGGTACGTCGAGCCTGAAAGTAGGACACAACCACCAAAGAAGCCTGAAACGCCTGAAGAAAAGAAGAACGTGGGATGTGCGAGCACTGAACGCAGGAACGAAGGAAGCTGATGAAGGAAAAAGCACCACGAGTACGTTCGCCTGTCTGCTGGGAAGTTTGATAAGCTGGCCCATCGCATCGCTCCATTTATCATCCACCAGAACACACACAGCACACCTGTTGGTATAGCTGAGAGACTAGCTTAGCCTACTTGCTTATTAGGCTACTTAGGCTACAAGCCTATAGCTAAGTGACTCGGTGCTGCGAGGGCAGCAATAATTGGGACATTTTTCTAAACACAGCATGGTAAGAACGAGTTGTGCGTACATATGTCCTCAGTTAAATTTGTATTGAGTCTTCACACCTGCCTCATACCAAAAAGTATGAACCAAAAACCTGTAAATATGACGTGTCAATAAAAGTTTTGAAGTAACTATTTGTGTTCATAATGTATAATGTCTCACTGTGATAATGGGTGTATTTAGAGCGAGAGGTAGCCTAGGTTATTCCTTCAATTATTATTATGATAATGCATATCCGGTGTTGACAGGCGAGTTTCGAGATTTGAGTTCAGCATTGTTCAGGAGCTAGGTGATAATGATTGCACCTGGGAGAGGTAGGCTACATTCCATTTATTATTATAATCACTATTGATAACGCATTATATACGGAACAGGCGAGAATGCATCTCGATCAGCAAGTGTTACTGGGTTTCGCCTGAGCGTTGTAGATAGATACCTTTATATGGCTCTGGGTTTCGCGATTTGATTTCAGCATTGTTCAGTAATAGGTGCTAGGCTACGCTCATTTTTAAAAGATGCATTTAATCCGAAGTCATGTCAGCTCTCTATGCAGGGAGTAGGGCTGTCACTTTTTATTCGAACATGACGTGAAATATCCATAGTCAAACTATAAATAAACTATTCGGTTTTTAGTGCTGTGTAGCGCATTTCTACAGTCTATGATTAGTTTTATTTTATTGTTTGCCATCTCATTCAGTGCTACATGATCCAGGGCTCATGACCAAAGCAAGCCAATATAATAGCCAGTAGCCACAATGAGCCATATGCAGCCACCCTGTTTCGACAATCAGGTGACGTACAGAACGGCCAGCAGATAATTACGTCCCCAACTCATCTAAAATGTGGTGTCTTGAAATACTTTGGGTTCAACAACATAAAGTGACCGTTAAATATAATGTTAAAGAATGTATCTGTGGATAATTGTGGCTTTAATCGGTCGAAGTTGACTCCATGTCGTGGTGTCTCACGTAACTCAAAGCCAGGCAAGCTGAGGACAGGCGCTCTCTCTGCTCCATCGTCGTTATGGTAACCAAACAAGTCTTCTTCTGTCTAGGTTTGTTTGTAGGTTTAAGTGTTGTTCTTCTATGTGGTCCACCTACTGGAGGGGAGTGTTTACAGCAGTTCCGTTTCACACATGCGCAGTCTACGCGTCACTTTGACGCGCGGTCTTAAAATTCGGTCGACTCAAAGACGCGACGCATGCTGTAAAAATTACGCAATTCTCGTCACGCGCTCACCAGTGCCGCGTGCGCGGGACGCAGACGCGGGAGCGTACCATACGCTTAAGAGTGGTGCTGCCCTGTGATGGAGTTAGACGTGAGTTAGATAGTGTAAGAGTGGTGCTGCCCTGTGATGGAGTTAGACCTGAGTTAGATAGTGTAAGAGTGGTGCTGCCCTGTGATGGAGTTAGACGTGAGTTAGATAGTGTAAGAGTGGTGCTGCCCTGTGATGGAGTTAGACGTGAGTTAGATAGCTAAAGAGTGGTGCTGCCCTGTGATGGAGTTAGACGTGAGTTAGATAGTGTAAGAGTGGTGCTGCCACCATGAGTTGAAAGGAGAAATTGCATTTGGAACCTTTTATGATTTATTTATTCTGTTTGACGGTCCTAGCGGGCTCTATGAAATGTGGACATGTCTGCCTTATGTAATATTTATTCTGAATTGTGGACACTGTGTGTGTGTGTGTGTGTGTGTGTGTGTGTGTGTGTGTGTGTGTGTGTGTGTGTGTGTCCTACAGAACTGGAGTGGAAGCTGTCTGAATCGGGAGCAATAAAGACAGACTTGGAGGAGAATCCCCACAAGCAGATCCAAGACAAACTTATGACGTCCATACGCTGCTCTGCACCGACCAAACACGACAGCGACGACTCTGACGGCGACTAACACACACACACACACGCACACGCACACGCACACACACACACGTAATGTCTATATTGTGCTCTATACCCAACAAATGAGTTAGGATGACTGACACACAGACACACACTGGATGTGTGTGTCGACACCATGGAAACGGTTTTGTATGAATCCCTATAAAGTTGGTCCCACAGATAAAGGACTGTTTTTCTGAACTGCTGTTGTCACTGTGTGATGTGTCAAGTGTGTGTGTGTGTGTATGTGGTGTGTGTGTGTGTGTGTGGACCCTGATGCAGTAGAGCTTACATTAAGGCCGTGCCAGGTATTTGATGGAGAGTATGACTGATCATGCAGAAAAGCCTTTTCTATTGTTTCCAATGGCCAGGTGAGGCCGTTAGCGATCTCATAGCCAGGTGAGGCCGTTAGCGATCTCATAGCCAGGTGAGGCCGTTAGCGATCTCATGGCCAGGTGAGGCCGTTAGCCAGGTGAGGCCGTTAGCGATCTCATAGCCAGGTGAGGCCGTTAGCGATCTCATAGCCAGGTAAGGCCGTTAGCCAGGTGAGGCCGTTAGCCAGGTGAGGCCGTTAGCGATCTCATGGCCAAGTGAGGCCGTTAGAGATCTCATAGCCAGGTGAGGCCGTTAGCGATCTCATAGCCAGGTGAGGCCGTTAGCGATCTCATAGCCAGGTGAGGCCGTTAGCCAGGTGAGGCCGTTAGCGATCTCATGGCCAGGTGAGGCCGTTAGCGATCTCATGGCCAGGTGCCGTTAGCCAGGTGAGGCCGTTAGCCAGGTGAGGCCGTTAGCGATCTCATGGCCAGGTGAGGCCGTTAGCGATCTCATGGCCAGGTGAGGCCGTTAGCGATCTCATAGCCAGGTGAGGCCGTTAGCGATTGAGCGAGCTGTTCTAAATAATAACGATGACTGAATGGCCAGGTGAGGCCGTTAGCGATCTGTTCTAAATAATAACGATGACCTGTTCTAAACTAGATGTACCGCATAGCGGTACAAAATATGACCGCCGCTCAGTCCTGTACATCCATTCCGCGAAAATAAATCATATTAATGAATTTGTCTCCATCTTCTACTCCATCTCCCACCCCACTCTTGAAACTTTTGTGTATGCTTGTTTGGAATGTGTGTTTGCACACATTCCGCACACAAAGTAGCCTACTGGCGCTGCAAAGGTGAATAGATTTGTTTCTGGGCCAAAAAATCTGTAGCATTGTTATAAAACCTTTAAAATCTCTAAACAATCACAAGTAGGGCAGTTCATCACAGTCCATCCATTGCAACTGGACTGATGAAAGGTACACCTGTAGGCTACATTGTATTTGGGAAAAGCAGAAGGTAGCAGCATAATGTATTTGTTTATTTATTATTAAACAAAACAATCCCTGTCAGATCCATGCAGTTTTCAACAGCTATCAAGAAGAGAGGTCATGTCATGGATTTTTGTGAATGTTTCTTCTTCTACATACTGTATGCATAAGTTTAGTCATCTAGTTCAAATGATATTCAGCTTTATTGTCAATGCACAAATTAAATACCAGTAGTCTAAAACAAAATGCCGTTTTACCCAGTGGTGCAAATAACTGACATGTCCAAAAGGGCCTTCATGAAATGCGTTGCGAGACTGTTCATACACATTTTAACGGGCAAAGTTGAAGAGCTACTGTCCGTTATTGTTTGTGCAAATAATATGCTGATTCATGTTCCCTTGCATTTTGCAACTATGAGGTCCATGGTTAAGCTCAATCTTTTGACGCAATCTTTTGATTTTCACCCAGCCTAGTCCATGGTAGGCGCCCGATAGAAATATTGTTTAATTTTGCGATTGAGATATCCACGCACTGGCACCCCACCTGCGACGTGTTCGCCCCCCGGTTTTAGAGCTATTCTAAATGCAAAAATGCATAGAGGATTATGACAAAACCGTGACTGTTAACAAACTATAAGCTATATAAGGTAGGCCCTATGCTAGGCCTATTACACAACACAAATTGTCACTAGGCTATGCTGGCGACCCAAATAAAATCTCCTTTGGAACCAATGGCTTACACCTTACAGTATCAAGCTGCCACCTCTTGACGAAAAGTTCATAGTTTTGCATATCAGTAGTAATACATTTCACATAGCTGTGTGAATCACGGAAAGGGCGAATGAAGTGGACACTTCTAAATGGAACCCAACCCACTGTACAGTAGCTCAAGGTCTGTGGCTAAAGCAGCCATAATGAAAGCGTTATCATTGTTTGGATACTTCACACACACGTGTTTTTTAATCGCATAGACTACAACTACCAAGCTGGAATCAAAGCACATCGACTCCCCTCTCACACCCTAAACACGCACTTCGAACAAACAAAAAGCGCCTCAGTCTCGGAATAGCCATAGGCAAAACTGTATCTGACCCTTGTAACGTTGGTACTAAATCATCCATCGCAAAGAATGATTTTTGTAGCACGTGCAACAAATATGTGTAGGTACAGCCCTGCCCTGAATACATCTCAACGTGCGCTCTAAAACATCTGGTTTAAATGGAGATGTAGATCATCACGGGTGCGTTAATAAATCTACATTGCAGCGAGTTGACACAAATTATTCACTTTGACGAATTTATGTAGTTTCAGTTACTTTACTTTGAGCCATGCTCTTCCTTACTTGAATCACCTTTGAAAATAGAGGATTGAAGTAGCCTATATGGGTGTTTGGGAATGAACGTTGACTCATGCTTTTTGAGACCTTGAGCAGAAATGTCCCCGCCCGGTGTTTAGGATGCATCATAGACAGGTTATCTTTCAGGTAGCCTATATATTTTCCATTAAAAAACCATCACGTAGCGAACGTTTTGTGGCTAACTCACTTAGCTCCTGTTAGCCTAGGTTATGGTCATAAGCAAATGAGATGACAGTCGAAAGATACAATTAGTGCTGTTATCGATTTGCTTGGTAGCCTATAAACGCATTTATGGTTTTCTACAAATACATCAATAATCAAATTGGCCTCCATCACTCAACCATGCTAACGGTAACATTATTTTACCTACGTTCTGCTATTGATAGGATTAACGTAGCCTACCTGCAGTAAAAAACAAGCATGTCCGATAAACATTCTCAGATTTATTTCGGCTTCAAGAGGAAATGGGAATTACATGTCATGCAGAAATCATCCTACCCTTAGACGTTCTCTGCGGTAAACTATAGCCTACAGTCTTGTCCTTGTAGGAAGCATAGTGTCTTTCCAACCCACTTATAGATTAACTTCCACCAAAATTACGTCTCACTGCAACGATGCGCCATCTAGTGGACAAACGACTACTTATCGCCAATACTGGAAATGCAGCCATGATGATGATGATGAATATTTATTTTGGCTTTCTTTTAATCCTACTGAATTTGTAATTATGTATCGGCCGTTCTAATACCGATAGTATGTGGGTGCCTGTGTGTGTGTGCATGTATATATGTGTGCACCGCCATCTACAGGCCAATGAGTGTACAGTCACTAAATGTACACATAACCTAATTTTTTTAGGACCCCCCCATGGATGAAATTCTATGAAACTTGGCATACCCCCAGAGAATGCCAGGTCAATCATACACATAAAATTTGGTGCAGTTCTGAACATCTTAACTGAAGATAGGGGCGATTAAAGCAGAATAATATTGCATTTTCATTTTTTACCGGGGGGGTGCAAATCACAAATGAGTGATTATGGGCCAGGTTGATGTGGGCCCTTGAGACCAACATACCATAAAAGATTCTTCATCCTCAGTGCCACGGTTCAGGTAGTTATTAAGGAAAAACTGCTTTTTTGCGGTTCGGGGGGCCCAGCGCGGGGAGGGAGTGGCCCCCGGGGACGAAACGAAATTTTTCCGTAAAAGTCTAGTGGGGCTACATACCCACCAAATTTCATGTGCCCCGGTGGTTCGGTGTCCCGGGTATCGTTGACCAAAAATACAGGAAGTAGATGACGGGAAAAAAAAAAAAAAAACTTTGACAATCCCTATAAGACCGCTTCGCTAGCTTCGCTAGCGGCGGTCATAATAATAACGATGACTGAAATCACCCAAATGGCCCTGATCAATAGTACAGCCAAAGATAATTAATGCGTAGCAAGATGGGTCGTCCTAGTTCATGTCTATGAGGGCAAAGTGGAGTTCAGTCAGAGATGGGCTCTGGTTCAGTCCCCGCCTGCACAGGGGCGTGTCACTGACGTATGACTGACGTTTGAACGCCTCGGTTCCACGCAAGACAGAACCGGAGTACAAAACAAACTTGGTGTACACCTTCATTAATGTTGACTTTCTCACGACTGGAGGGTCATACTGTCACGACATTCCCCTGAAATGGGGAGGAGGGTTTGGAGATCATGATACCGTGTCCGAAATGTGCATCCATTGCTCAGAAAAATAAGGCTTTGACAAATTCTGGGAAATTCTTGGATTCTGCCATAGACCTCAATGTTAAAAAGGGAGCCCGATCACTGCATAAATGGGGGATAGTGCTCCACCCCCCCCCCCCCCTGTGCGGGGCGTGTACTACTGCTACCCTATTTGCATACATTTCCAGGGACAGGAAATGGCCTCTCAGGAAGTATCTTCGTAATCAATCGTAAACGAAGATACTTCCTGAAAGTATCTTCGTAATCAATCGTAAACGAAGATACTTCCTGAGAGGCCATTTCCTGTGATGTGACAGTATGACCCTTCAGTCGGGAGAAAATCAACATTAATGAAGGTGTACACCAAGTTTGTTTTGTACTCCGGCTTCTGTCTGGCGTGGAACCGAGGCGTTCAAACGTCAGTCATACGTCAGTGACGCCCCTGTGCAGGCGGGGACTGAACCAAAGCCCATCTCTGACTGAACTACACTTTGCCCTCATAGACATGAACTAGGACCACCCATCTTGCTACGCATTCATTATCTTTGGTACAGCTCTGGAAACAATTAAGAGACCACTGCACATTTTACTGATGTCATAATTAAGAGACCAATGCACATTTTACTGATGTCATAATTAAGAGACCAATGCACATTTTACTGATGTCATAATTAAGAGATCACTGCACATTTTACTGATGTCATCCTATGGTTGCTGAGTGACATTCTCTCTCAGAATAAGAAAATAAGTTGACGGTCATATTCCAAATCAAAAGACCACTGCAAATTTTAATATGACTGTCAACTCATTAGATGTCACTCAGCAATCGTAGGATGACATCAAAAATATGGCCAGTTTTCTTAAGAACATACCCGGCAGGATTAATTGGCTATTCATGATACGTTTGATTGGAATTAGTGCCTGTGATTATAGACAGTCAATAGCTACTTTCAGACATGTCCTCTGCAGTATATGCCAATCTTTGTCAAACGGATGTCCGACCCTTTGGGTGATTCAGACATGATCCTTACATGCGGACATCATGCAGATGTCACACATTGCATGCGTAGTCATGTCCAACAGTTTTAATGTGAACTTGGGAATTTGCCGGTTTTGTCACTTGAAAGCTGCATATCTTTCTTTCACGAGCATCTTACACTATATTTTAAGCAAATATAGTTGTTTGTTTAGGATTAGTGAGTGTATGTTTTAACCTTTGTTGTGGCATCTGTGTTTGTCACACATTCCGATGGCAAAGCACATGAAAACTTGCTGTCGGAAAAACAAAGTAGCCATGGGGGCGGTCCTTGTCATTCCGAGGTGCTCTGAATGCACCATTACAGCAGCTGGAGAGTGATTGGCTGGTTACTGGGGAAAGCAAATGAACTGGCAAAAGACTAGTGAGAAAAGGTGTCTGGACTGTGGCCTACAAATCAAGAAAAGGATATAAAAAAGATATCCAAAGATTTGAACGTGCTAATCAGTAGGCTCAAGGTGGGGCGGTGGTAGTGTAGTGGTTAAAGGAATTATCTGGAGTAAAATGCACTTTAGATCAATTTATTTGGAGTGCATACGTTGAGTTGACATCAAAATCATGTCATTCGGATGTGTTTTGAGAAAGTTTGATTTTACCGTTTTTAGTCAAAACTCGTTAGCCTGGAAATGACCAGGGCATGTAAAGGTACTGGCTTGATGAAATTCATTCTGGACTCTCTATCCGACCACATAAAGACCTCGGGATACTTCGGTTTGGCTTTAGGGACCCTCTACTCACTACCGCGTAAGTGTAATGTTGTTTGGAACTATAGAAGAGGTATAAAAATAGCGTTTTGTAGCGGCAAAATGACATGCCCTGGTCACTTCCAGGCTAACGAGTTTTGACTAAAAACGGTAAAATCGAACTTTCTCAAAACACATTTGAATAACATGATGTTGATGTCAACTCAACGTATGTACTCCCAATCATCCGTAAATTGATCAAAAGTGCATTTAACTCCGGATAATTCCTTTAAGGAGCTGGGCCAGACCCGGCGGCAGACACAAATTCACGGACAGGCATTACACCTTTCCAGGGGGGGCACTACACCTTTCCAGGGGGGGCATTACACCTTTCCAGGGGGGGCACGGGAACTTAAATTGATCACGGTAGTTTAAGCTTACACTTGACAAAACATTCTAATATGAAAATATAGATGCAATTGTTGTAAAATGGTGCAGCTCCTTTAAGAGTGCCCCGGTGCGCAGGGATGGAGAGAGAGAAAGCGAGAGCGGATATGTGTGTTACAACTGAGATGCGTGTGGAAAAAGTGCTGTTGAGACTGGAGCTAGTCATATTCAAAATAATGCAAAAATAAATCCGCAGATAAAACCAAAATCCTCGTTCATTTGCTAACCACTTTCAGATAGAGTGTTAGGGAATTAGCCCCGAAGTTACGGATAACTTCGGCCCTGGAGTGGTAACAAGCTCCCTGTTCTCTGACTAGGTCAGAAGAAAAAACAGTAAAGGTTAACGCTATCAAACAAACCCAGAAACTACTAGGCCTACTTCTACTAACTACGATATGAGATATAGCCTACCTGCGAGCCGATAAGCCATATTTGTCATCGGATGACAGGGGTTAGTGCAGAAGTGAAGTAGACTGCGCCACGTAACATGGGCTTACCTAATGTTCCTGATTGATTAGCTACAGAATAATACAGATTTTACAAGTTTTATTTGCTACTTGCTAGATTGACAAACGTATAATATAGGCCTACATTTAATAAGTGTTCAAAATCAATCTATGGGATTGGGGTTGGTTGGTGCAGCCAAGCTCGTCCAGGGCGGGCACAGATGGCTTCCAGGACGGGCCTGGCCCCCCAAAGCCCCCCCATGACGCCGGGACTGAGCTGGGCTAGTGTGCAGTAATAGTGTAGGGCGGTGGTAGCGTAGTGGTTAAGGAGCTGGGCTAGCTAGCGTGCAGTAGCCTGAAAGTTGTTGGTTCTATAGACCTCTGAAGTTCGCCTACAAAAAAGAACCAAAACGGCCATCTTTGCCCATATAAGGAGATCCGGTTATTAATTGAAGCTAACTACCTATGGCAAGTTGCATTGCAAGTTAGCTCTGGGGTAGCGAAAATCTAAGTGTGCCGCCTTCACGTACCGGAGATCACAGTATCCACTCAAAGGTAGAGGACAAAAGTGTGTTCAGGAAAACATCTGCATTTCAGACTTTTTCATCCCCGCAAGAGTTTAACAGGTGCGATAATTCAAAATCCCCATGTTATTTTCCCATAGGAAAAATCGCCAGATACCGGATGTCAAAGATGGCAGCTTTTTTGTAGGCGAACTTCAGAGGTCTATTCCCGGCTTCCCTTCTATCTGTTCAGTTCTGTTATGCTGTTTCCTGTCAGTTCTGTTATGCTGTTGTTGCTGTTTCCTGTCAGTTCTGTTATGCTGTTGTTGCTGTTTCCTGTCAGTTTTGTTATGCTGTTTCCTGTCAGTTCTGTTTCCTGTCAGTTCTGTTATGCTGTTGTTGCTGTTTCCTGTCAGTTCTGTTATGCTGTTGTTGCTGTTTCCTGTCAGTTCTGTATCATATTTGCTCCTCTGTAAAGTGAGCTTGGGTTTGAGAAAGGCACAAAGGAGTGTGTGTGTGTGTGTGTGTTGTGAGATACAGTATAGGCACCAGGCCATCTGATGCAGTACAGCTTTATGTGAGATGGAGGTGTGTGTGTGTGTGTGAGAGAGAGAGAGAGAGGCAGACACAGGAGCATCAGTATCACAGAGGGGAGTTCAGTCCAACACTTTATTTTCCATCGACACAGTGTGTGTGTGTGTGTGTCTTCAGGAGTGTGAGAGGGTGTTTTCAGGAGTGTTTGTGTGGATCTTCAGGAGTGTGTGTGTTCAAGACTGTGTGTGTGTGTGTGTGCTGGTGCTCTGTCACTGAAGAGTTGACGAATAACCACTTCTCCTGGTCATCCCTGAACCCTGAGAGGACCGAGGGACTTCTGCAGAAGGAGGGGAGGAGGAGAGGAGAGAAGAGAGGAGGAGAGGAGGAGAGAGGAGAGGAGGAGATAAGAGGGGAGGAGGAAGAGAGGAGGAAAGAGGAGAGAAGAGAGGAGGAAAGAGGAGAGGGGAGGAGGAAGAGAGGAAAGGGAGGGAGAGGAGAGGGTTGTCATTAGCGGGTCGTCATGGAGATGAGGCTCTAGTCTTCTGCTTCAGCAAAGCTTCTTTAGGGGCCTCTACAAAATACACACACACACACACACACACACATTAATACAGTCTTCTGCTTCAGCAAAGCTTCTTTAGTAAACACACACACACACACACACACACATTAATACAGTCTTCTGCTTCAGCAAAGCTTCTTTAGGCGCCTCTACAAAATACACACACACACACATAGCTACATACATACTTTCCAGGGGGGGCATTACACCTTTCCAGGGGGGGCATTACACCTTTCCAGGGGGGGCACTACACCTTTCCAGGGGGGGCACGGGAACTTAAATTGATCACGGTAGTTTAAGCTTACACTTGACAAAACATTCTAATATGAAAATATAGATGCAATTGTTGTAAAATGGTGCAGCTCCTTTAAGAGTGCCCCGGTGCGCAGGGATGGAGAGAGAGAAAGCGAGAGCGGATATGTGTGTTACAACTGAGATGCGTGTGGAAAAAGTGCTGTTGAGACTGGAGCTAGTCATATTCAAAATAATGCAAAAATAAATCCGCAGATAAAACCAAAATCCTCGTTCATTTGCTAACCACTTTCAGATAGAGTGTTAGGGAATTAGCCCCGAAGTTACGGATAACTTCGGCCCTGGAGTGGTAACAAGCTCCCTGTTCTCTGACTAGGTCAGAAGAAAAAACAGTAAAGGTTAACAGTAGTTATTATCCTGAACTATCTGTCAAAAATAAGCCCCGCCCCCTGAAACGTCATAAATCACGTGATAGCCACGCCTCCTTTTTATGCAAATTAGCCATGTGGTTTTCACCACGTGTTGTTTGTTATTGTTATTGTTTTGTGAGTCATGTGACAGTCATGTGACTGGCGTCATACCCCTGGGAGGCCATATTGGATGTAAAGTCATGTGACAGTCATGTGTCTGGTGTCAAACAATGCCACGCCCCCCTTGGCATCCATATTGGATGTAGTGTCATGTGACAGTCATGTGACTGATGTCAAACCCCTGGGCGGCCATATTGGGCCCCAAACCCCCATGTGTGTTTTGTTGTTATTATTATGTGTTATGTGATAAACTTTGTATGAAATGTATAGGAGTGTTAATAGCTGGAAATAAACTTATAGTATGCTACTATAGCATAGCCAATAACCTGTTTAGCATGTTGTTAGTGGTTTTGGTTGAAAAAACGAAAACGATTTGGGAACGACGTTCGGGGGATCTGAATTAGGTGCTGCGACAAGCAGTAAATCTACATCTGGTACAGAACCAGGCCCCGGAGTGGGTAATCGGGAGAATCGGGAGAATTCCCGGTGGCCCGCTTCACTTTTGGGCCGGTCGAGGGAAAAATATTGGCATTTGTCACGTTAATCTATCTTCTCTTAAAGTTGGCTACACACGTTCGCATTCTATGCCTAACACCGCAGCCTCTGCATGGGTTGTTCTCCCCTCCCAAGAAGAGTTAATTGGTTGGGTCCATATAGCCCGTCTTTCCTAAAAAGTTTTCTCAGATACCAGCCGGGCCGGTCCTACCGTAGTGATAAGCGTCAGGGGGGATGGATGGTAGAAAGATGCCATGAGGGACTGAAAAGGCCAGGTAAAAAAGACGAAAAGTATTGGAGTGAAATGCTGCCAAATGTGCCATGTTTCCAATGTTCATGTTTTTGAAGAGGACAGACATAAGTGGCAACTGGTAAAGAGAGATAGCCATGATTATAACATCGTAATTGGGCTAATAACCTACTGGACGTTGTAGCGTTGTCAACCTATTCGCAAGTAACATAATGAATTAAAATATTAGCATTTTGGTATCATCCAATATGGCTATTCATAGACTTTGCAAATATTATGCAAATATTGATAACAAAACTTAAGCTTGATCTGTGTATGCAGTAACCTATAGGCCTAAAAACAAAAGTAGCCTGAGCAGCAGATCAGCCAGTCCCCCGCAATGATGAGCCCAAAATGAACTATGACTATAGGGACAAGTAGAAAGGATAATAGAGTTAACCATATGAATTAAAGTTATTTTATGGAAGAAAGAACAGTAGGCTATGACAGCAGTAGGCTGCATGATCAACCTATATGGCTTGTTTGCTCAGAAGTGGGTGTAGTAAAGGAGAAAATCACCAAACAACAACATGATAGCTGACCCATGCAGAAAAAAAAACATGTAAACAATACAGTAGTTCAATATGCCTCTTAGTGGAATTGTGGGATACATTTCAAATGCGTTATTTCTTCCTTCCTGTTTTTGTTAACTTATCAACCTATCCTTGTGGAATAGTGGAATATTAGCCTATAATAAAAACTACAGGATAGTAAGGGCTGAAATGATGCCTTTTTAATCCAATTACCACCACCACTAAAAAAGGGGGCCGGTCTTGGGCCTGAAACTTCTGGGCTGAAAAGTGGCCCCACTCTGGCCCTGTACAGAACCCTTACCATCTTACGACCATGTCTATTGGAAGGATACTAAGAAGAGACGTTATAACGATTCTGATCTAGAGATCTAGAGATCCTAGAGATCTAGCCATAACTGCGAGGCCTGCTAAGCATTTTACTGGGGTAACGCGAGTGATATTTCCCAATAGTTCATTCTTTCCCCTTTTGATAAAACAGCTGTTGTTACGGGTATGTTTATAACTGTGACACCCACTTTGGGGTAGAGTGTTGGTCTAAATCATTACCGGTGACCATTTGGAGATCTCTGTAATTTAATGTCTAGTTGTTTTATTCTCCATACATGTATGACTTCTAAGTGTAGCATGGTAGCATAATGTGTTTGCGGTAATTTCATTTGCAGAAAACGACGCGCACGATGACTTGATAGGTCTTGGAAACGCATCTATCAACAGGGGGAATACACATTCAAAGGACTATCAAACTAATGTTAATACTCAATCAAAGGACATTAACCGTGTGGATTTATGGAGTGATACTATACTAAAAAACTGGATGTCAAACAATTTCCTCCAGTTGAATTCTGACAAAACAGAAGTCCTCATCATTGGATCCCAGCACATAGTGAAACAAATGATACCATCCTTAGGTCCCTTTCAATTTTTAGACTGTGTAAAACCTGTTGCAAAGAATCTTGGTGTCTGGTTTGACAATAATTTAAGCTTTGAACGTCACATCACAAAGCTCATTCAGTCTTGTTTCTAGTTCCTCAGAAATATTTCCAAGATTAGTTCCATCTTTTAAAGACACTGAGACCATTATGCATGCATTTATTTCTTCACGCCTGGATTACTGCAATAGTCTTTTTTCTTGTCTGAACCAAAAATCTATAAAGAGACTTCAAACTGTTCAGAATTCAGCTGCCCGGCTTCTTACTAAGACAAAGTACTAAGACATTACTCCTGTTTTAGCCTCACTGCACTGGCTCCCAGTAAGCTTTAGAACTGATTTTAAGATTCTTCTGATTACTTTTAAAGTTCTACATGGCCTGTCTCCCAACTACATATCTGATCTCCTAGTACCTTATACACCTGTGCGTACTTTAAGATCATTTGGTAGTGGTTTCCTAACTATTCCTAAGGTCAATCTCAAAACTAAAGGGGTGAGAGCATTTAGTGTCAGGGCACCTAGGCTCTGGAATGACCTGCCTGATGAAATCAGGTCAGCCAAGTCAGTATGCTCTTTTAAATCCCTCCTTAAAACACATCTTTACAAGCAAGCCTTCCTTAGTTTTGTTTAAGTAATATACTTCATTTTGTGTTAAGTTTATTAAGTTTTATTTCAGTGTTAAGTTTTATTTCAGTAAGTTTTATTTCAGTGTCAAGTTTTATTTCAGTAAGTTTTATTTCAGTGTCAAGTTTTATTTCAGTATCCTAAGTTTTATTTCAGTGTCAAGTTTTATTTCAGTAAGTTTTATTTCAGTGTCAAGTTTTATTTCAGTGTCAAGTTTTATTTCAGTATCCTAAGTTTTATTTCAGTGTCAAGTTTTATTTCAGTAAGTTTTATTTCAGTGTCAAGTTTTATTTCAGCAACTTTTATTTCAGTGTCAAGTTTTATTTCAGTAAGTTTTATTTCAGTGCAAGTTTATTTTACTTTTTCAAATTTATGTTAAGTTCTAATTGAATTAGTATATATTATCTGATTGTTATATTATTATGTCTTATTTGCATTTTCATATATGTTGATATTGTACAGCACTTTGTAACTTTGTTTTGAAAAGTGCTATATAAATAAAGATTATTATTATTATTATTATACAGAACTCGATTTTGACGACCTATCTGACGCGACTTTACTGGAGGCTGCGGATGCTGTCGACCCGTGTGAACTACATGAAAGGTCAGATTCGTTGAATGTTTCTGAACCTGGGGGGTGGCTGGGGCCCTCTGCAGATTTAGCAGTGTGTGATGTAAACACAGTTCACTATAATTACACAGATGTAGAATCAGCATTGGATAGTGTTGAGCTGAGACTAAATTATGCTAGATCTGTGGCTCGTAGAGCTACGGATGTAATAGGTCACACAGTGGCAGATCTGCTTATTGGTGCTGTGGAAACTCTGCAAAAGATTAGCCGGGATCATATAAAAAAAATTAAGGCTGTTATCGATGGCATACTGAAATGAAATGTTACTTTAATGATGATCTGAATGGTGTTTAACCTCGGTGTGATAGATTGTTTATAAGGTTCATGTTTATTTTTTCTTTGTTGTTGTTGTTTTTTACGGCTATAATTGCGGAAGAGTAGTAAACATGTGTAATATAGTTTAAATTTGTTGAGTAATCAGTGAGTAGCCATGCCCCCGCCGTAATAAGCGTAATGACAGTGGGTGCAATGATATTGAACCGCCTGATAAACGTACCAGAGATGATCAGACAGATTGTGTTTTTTTTTTATTTTTTATTTAGCACTTGTAAAAAGACAGAATCAGAGAAGAAACAAAGAAAGTAAATCAGTGCAGGAAGAGGCAGTAAGCCCAGACTGGCTTATATGAGGCCTCCACCTAAAAAAGTAACATAACACCAAGAGCCACAAAAAATATCTAAACAATATAAATTAAAAGAAAAAGAAAGAAAAAGTATGAACAAACAGTGTAAGCACTACAGTAGAAGAAACTACATTGACAGAAGTCTTCAGGAGAACCAGCTATAGACCAGCAATTAAATTATAATTTTTTTTCGATATTTTAGCACCCCTACGTATGGAAAATTGAGCTTGACATGTTTTAAGTTGAAGAAGGTGAAAATCATTAGCTTGCCTCGTTACATATGAGTGAACCTGTGAATTAGTTTTAAAATAGCACTTAAAGTGCTCAGGAATCTTTCCATTACAATTATATATTTCATAAATAAAAACACAGGTTTGAAGTACATTAATATCATTCACAGTAAGGATTTTCAATTCTTTAAATAACGGAGTAGATACAGCACACCATTTATAACAGGTTGCAATTCTAACAAAACGCTTTTGAATGACCAGTAATTTCTTAATAGTGGAAGGAAAAGTACTTGCCCACACTAAATTACAATATGAAAGGTATGGATAAATTAAACTATAATAAAGAGTGAGGAGGCAATTTCTAGAGACAAGATGACTAACTAACCCTCCTAATTATCCCAATTGATTTATTTACTTTTTTGCTAACACAGTCTACTTGATCCTTCCATTTTAAGGTTTCATTAACAATAACTCCCAAGAATCTGGTTGATGAAACTTGCAGTATCTCTGTAGACTCAATTTTAATTTTACATATGTCATTAGGGTATAATTTTTTACCTCCAAAAATGATGAAATTAGATTTTTTAAGATTTAAAGATAGTTTATTTAATTTGAACCAAGTGGCATATGCAGATAAGCCAGCATTTGCCTCTTTCATTAAAACACTGAAATTTGAATGTGAAAGAATCAAGGTAGTGTCATCTGCAAACATAATAGGAGAAAGAAGGTTAGAAACATTGGCCAAATCATTAATATAAATAAGAAATAATAAAGGTCCCAGGATAGAACCCTGTGGAACACCACAGGGTAATCCAGCCATGTTGGAATTGCAACCCTTTACACAGACAAACTGTTTTCGATCAGATAAATAGTTACATAGCCACTTATATGTAAGATCATGAAAGCCATATTTATGCAGTTTTTCCAATAAAATAGAATGGTTAACAGTATCAAATGCCTTTGACAAGTCTATAAAAATACTACAAATATATTAATTTTTGGTTTGAGCCAAGGTAACCTTGTCTATCAAGTGAAGAAGTGCCATGTAAGTTGAATGATTTTTTCGAAAACCATATTGGTGTTTATACAGAATTTCATTAGAATCTAAATGGAGGATAATCCTCCTGTAAATCAGTTTTTCCAGTACTTTTGAGAAACAAGGCAGAATTGATATTGGTCTATAGTTATTAAAGCAACATGGATCATCTGTTTTATACAAGGGGAATAACCTTGGCAATCTTTAAGTCTTGAGGCACAATGCCTGTTTTCAGGGACAAGGAGAAAATGTGGACAAGTGGTTGTAGTATTTTTTTGTTTTACCTCCTTGACAAGAAAAGTTGGAATACCATCATGACCCGCTGATGAAGTTGTTAGCTTGTCAATTATTTCACTGATTTCCTCAAGGTCAGGGGGCTTAAAAGAAGAAATCCTTTGATATATCTTTGGAATAAAGTCCATGGGACTCCCATTGCAATCAGAGATTTTATTTGCCAATTCCTGCCCAATATTGACAAAAAAATCATTGAATTTTTCAGCTATATCCAAAGGATTCTTAAGAGACCTATCACCATCATGAAACTCTGTAGGTAACCCCAGCAGTGGAATTTTGCCTTGATAGCAGCTGATTTATGGTTTTCCATGTTGCCTTAATATCACTTGAATACTGCACAAATCTTTCACTAAAATATTGTTTTTTAAAGATCTAATTGAGTGACTATAAGTATTTCTATATGATTTGTACACACTATGATTTAAAGGAGAAGGATTAGAAATATATTTTTTGTAAAGTTTATTCTTTTTCCTTAATTGCTTTCGTAATTCAGTTGTAAACCAAGGTTTCTTAAAATCCTTAGTAAGTTTTTTAGATTTGCCCAAGGGGAAACTCTCATTGAAACGAGAGCCAATGATTTTCATGAACTTTGCATATGCTGACTCAGCATCACCATCCTCATATACATCATCCCAAGAAACCCTGGCAAGCAGTTCTTTAAATTTAAGTATATTTGGTTTAGACAAAAACCTTTTATGCATTGAATTATCCTTTTGTCTGATTTGACCAATATTTATTTTAGATAAGTGGAAAATAGGGAAATAATTGACAAGCTAACAACTTCATCAGCGGGTCATGATGGTATTCCAACTTTTCTTGTCAAGGAGGTAAAACAAAAAAATACTACAACCACTTGTCCACATTTTCTCCTTGTCCTTGGGATAATTAGGAGGGTTAGTTAGTCATCTTGTCTCTAGAAATTGCCTCCTCACTCTTTATTATAGTTTAATTTATCCATACCTTTCATATTGTAATTTAGTGTGGGCAAGTACTTTTCCTTCCACTATTAAGAAATTACTGGTCATTCAAAAGCGTTTTGTTAGAATTGCAACCTGTTATAAATGGTGTGCTGTATCTACTCCGTTATTTAAAGAATTGAAAATCCTTACTGTGAATGATATTAATGTACTTCAAACCTGTGTTTTTATTTATGAAATATATAATTGTAATGGAAAGATTCCTGAGCACTTTAAGTGCTATTTTAAAACTAATTCACAGGTTCACTCATATGTAACGAGGCAAGCTAATGATTTTCACCTTCTTCAACTTAAAACATGTCAAGCTCAATTTTCCATACGTTATAGGGGTGCTAAAATATCGAAAAAAAATTATAATTTAATTGCTGGTCTATAGCTGGTTCTCCTGAAGACATCTGTCAATGTAGTTTCTTCTACTGTAGTGCTTACACTGTTTGTTCATACTTTTTCTTTCTTTTACTTTTAATTTATATTGTTTAGATATTTTTTGTGGCTCTTGGTGTTATGTTACTTTTTTAGGTGGAGGCCTCATATAAGCCAGTCTGGGCTTACTGCCTCTTCCTGCACTGATTTACTTTCTTTGTTTCTTCTCTGATTCTTTCTTTTTACAAGTGCTAAATAAAAATTTTTAAAAAAACACAATCTGTCTGATCATCTCTGGTACGTTTATCAGGCGGTTCAATATCATTGCACCCACTGTCATTACGCTTATTACGGCGGGGGCATGGCTACTCACTGATTACTCAACAAATTTAAACTATATTACACATGTTTACTACTCTTCCGCAATTATAGCCGTAAAAAACAACAACAAAGAAAAAACTAGAATTGCGGTTCCGAGGAACTGCAAGAGTGGGTTTGATCAGTGGCACGGAACTCGGCCTCATCCAAGGATTCCAACGGTACCTCATTTATGAAAATCGGGCACACGGATCAAAAGTTGTCTGCATTAGCGCAACATCAAATAAGCTAAAACGCATAAATAACATGGTTGCTATGCTGGTTGCTATGGTGGTCGCTAGGTTGACATTACAGGGGTGGTTTCTAGGTTGTTGCTAGGGTAATTAGTTAGTTGCTAGTAAGCCATCTTAAGCTGACTGCATAAAGTGATTATTTTAAGAGATACATTTTCAAACCAGAACTGTGTATAGGTCATGGTTAAAAACGTATCAGAATCTCAGAAATAATCACGTAATGCAGCCAGTTTAAGATTTTTTAAGAAGTCAGATTTTTTAAAGGCAATCAAATTTCTGCTGACTCTCTTCTGGCTGCGGTTAAAGGCCAGCGCCTCCTGAGAGGCCTGAAGGGTCAGTTCTGAGGTTGTTGGCTGCTGGAACCGAAAAAAGGACTGCATTTTCTTAAAAGACAATGTGACTGAAGTGCGGGCAAAGTTTGCACAGAAATGTACGATTTTTCCCACCCTCATCGACCTTGTCATAAAACTTGTTTAAATGATCACACGACGCCTCCTTGCTGCTTTGTCGTCTACATCAGCCTTTCTCAAACTTCTTTGACCTGAGGCCCAGTCAAGGCATACTTTGGGGTCAAAGGGCCCACCTACATGAACCCACCCCCTCCTCCCACCCCCCATCAAATTGTAATATCATCACAATTATTATTTTTTTTATACTATATTGCTATACATGCACTTCAAAACAGTCAATGTTTAAAGTGCTAAGATTGTTCACAAAAGTTTGTGAAAGCATGCACATCAGAGTACTGCTTTACTAATGTAAAATATAATTAGGCCTACACTAGTTTCATTGTTTTTGCATTGTTGCATGATTGATATGCTATTTAATTACATTTCATTTGAATGCCTGAATGTAAGAAATTCAGGAAACACAATACCAGCTTTTAACATTTCAGTTGTTTACTAGTTTATGTAAATCACATAACACATGAACTGTTTACATACTACTGATAGCCCATTACTGTAGACAATAATACTGTGCCCAATTATTAACATTAAACATCAGGCGTCTTGTTTACACATTTAAACCATATTTGCACTTCGAAATTCGCTTCCAAATTGTAGTAACTACATCTACGAAGTCTAAGGAAGATATCTATGAACATACTACATGGTTAAGATACATTTTGACAGAACTACAGACTTCGTGAAAGTAGCCTAGTAGCCCTACATAAAAGGCTCAATTAACTTCATTGCAAAATCGCGGTTGGTCTGTTTACACACTAAAACCATATTTACACTTCGAAATTCGCTTCCAAATTGTAGTAACTACATCTACGAAGTCTAAGGAAGATAAAACTGTAGTCTGTTCAACGATAAGATACATTTTGACAGAACTACAGACTTCGTGAAAGTAGCCTAGAAGCCCTACATAAAAGGCTCCATTAACTTCATTGCAAAATCGCGGTTGGTCTGTTTACACACTAAAACCATATTTACACTTCGAAATTCGCTTCTACTTCTACGAAGTCTAAGGAAGATAACCTTGTAGTCTGTTCAACGATAAGATACATTTTGACAGAACTACAGACCTCGTAAAAGTAGTACCTAAAATTAGTGTGATAAATGGCCATCACGTAGCCTAAAGCATATAGCACTAGCATATGACAACAGCAAATAGCTAACGTTTACGTTAGCCTAACTTACTTATCGTTGACGTTGACCCGACACGTTTATAAGTTAGACCTTAGACTGATAAGGACGTCCATCAAAATTCCGTGTTTATCCTGTGTATCTTTCGTGCTGCTATCCTGTTGCCTTTTCCCTGTTGTTCCGGCAACAAGGTTTTTACGCGATATTTGCCACATCCCAGAGAGTTGTTGTTTGGTGGGTCAGGTGACGAGCCGTCGAATCACAGCACAGCACCCAGAATGCATTGCAACACACCGTCTAGAAGGGACTCAGCGTTAGGTCGGCTTTAAATAGCATACAGAACCTATAGTAATATAACGTTGTCTGTAAGCTCCACAGATCGTGGCAAGACAATTGAATTGATTGAGGACTTCTTGCTGGGCAACGATGAGTAACTTGATTAGTAATGCTGCGTGGATATGCATGATATCTGTATGAAAGTATGTTTCTCAATGTAATAATCTATACAACTGTACACATGACTATGTTCAAATGGAGCTAGCTGGGTATAGGACTGGGCTGAATGGATTGGTGAAATACTTTATTTATTTATTTTTTTAATGACCTATATGAACATGGTTTGGCTTTCGCGCTGTCTCCTCTTTTTTTACATGACCTTTACACTTAGTGCTGGCAAGGCATTGAACTGGGCTGAATGGATTTGGAAAATATATATATATATTTTTTTTAATGACCTGTATCAACATGGTTTGGCTTTAAAAAAAAGATGAGACAGCGCTTCGCATTACTAATCAAGTTACCTCATTCATGAAAATCGGACATACTGGTCAAAAGTTACATGCACACACCTTCATATACACAGACAGCCCAGCCCAGCCCATTAGACATTGCCAGATGGCTTAGAACTCTGCCAGGTGCAAGTAATCAACTCTAGCAGCAGAGCTCTACCAGGTGCAAGTAATGAGGTGCTGTGATGTCATAAAGCCCCAGCATTCCGCCATTGATTTCAATGGGGCCCAAAAACGCCGAAAAACGGGAATACCGCGAAAACGACAAGGGCCAGCGACACGAAAGCAACAAGCAAGTTACACCGGTTCGGGCCTGAATTTTTGGAGTTCGAACTGCGTCGATAGCTCAAACGGTCTAGGAGCAGTAGTTCGGCCAAAAAGTGGGTGAATAGGAAGATATAATAACTAGAATTGCGGTTCCGAGGAACTGCAAGAGTGGGTTTGATCAGTGGCACGGAACTCGGCCTCATCCAAGGATTCCAACGGTACCTCATTTATGAAAATCGGGCACACGGATCAAAAGTTGTCTGCATTAACGCAACATCCAATAAGCTAAAACGCATAAATAACATGGTTGCTATGCTGGTTGCTATGGTGGTCGCTAGGTTGACATTACAGGGGTGGTTTCTAGGTTGTTGCTAGGGTAATTAGTTAGTTGCTAGTAAGCCATCTTAAGCTGACTGCATAAAGTGATTATTTTAAGAGATACATTTTCAAACCAGAACTGTGTATAGGTCATGGTTAAAAACGTATCAGAATCTCAGAAATAATCACGTGATGCAGCCAGTTTAAGATTTTTTAAGAAGTCAGATTTTTTAAAGGCAATCAAATTTCTGCTGACTCTCTTCTGGCTGCGGTTAAAGGCCAGCGCCTCCTGAGAGGCCTGAAGGGTCAGTTCTGTGGTTGTTGGCTGCTGGAACCGAAAAAAGGACTGCATTTTCTTAAAAGACAATGTGACTGAAGTGCGGGCAAAGTTTGCACAGAAATGTACGATTTTTCCCACCCTCATCGACCTCGTCATAAAACTTGTTTAAATGATCACACGACGCCTCCTTGCTGCTTTGTTGTCTACATCAGCATTTCTCAAACTTCTTTGACCTGAGGCCCAGTCAAGGCATACTTTGGGGTCATAGGGCCCACCTACATGAACCCACCCCCTCCTCCCAACCCCTATCAAATTGTAATGATATCACAATTATTATTTTTATACTATATTGCCTACATGCACTTCAAAACAGTCAATGTTTAAAGTGCTAAGATTGTTTACAAAAGTTTGTGAAAGCATGCACATCAGAGTACTGCTTTACTAATGTAAAATATAATTAGGCCTACACTAGTTTTATTGTTTTTGCATTGTTGCATGATTGATATGCTATTTAATTACATTTCATTTGAATGCCTGAATGTAAGAATTCAGGAAACACAATACCAGCTTTTAACATTTCTGTTGTTAGTTTATGTAAATCACATAACACATGAACTGTTTACATACTACTGATAGCCCATTACTGTACACAATAATACTGTGCCCATTCATTAACATATATTAAACATCAGGCGTCTTGTTTACACATTTAAACCATATTTGCACTTCGAATTTCGCTTCCAAACTGTAATAACTACATCTACAAAGTCTAAAGAAGATAACCATGTAGTCTGTTCATAGATAAGATCAATTTTGACAGAACTACAGACTTCGTGAAAGTAGCCTAGTAGTCCTACATAAAAGGCTCCATATTCACTTCATTGCAAAATCGCGGTTGGTCTGTTTACACACTAAAACCATATTTACACTTCGAAATTCGCTTCCAAATTGTAGTAACTACATCTACGAAGTCTAAGGAAGATAATCATGTAGTCTGTTCATAGATAAGATACATTTTCACAGAACTACAGACTTCGTGAAAGTAGCCTAGAAGCCCTACATAAAAGGTTCCATTAACTTCATTGCAAAATCGCGGTTGGTCTGTTTACACACTAAAACCATATTTACACTTCGAAATTCGCTTCCAAATTGTAGTAACTACATCTACGAAGTCTAAGGAAGATAACCTTGTAGTCTGTTCAACGATATGATACATTTTGACGGAACTACAGACCTCGTAAAAGTAGTACCTAAAATTAGTGTGAGTAACTTGATTAGTAATGCTGCGTGGATATGCATGATATCTGTATGAAAGTATGTTTCTAAATGTAATAATCTATACAACTGTACACATGACTAAGTTCAAATGTAGCTAGCTGGGTATAGGACTGGGCTGAATGGATTGGTGAAATACTTTATTTATTTATTTTTTTACTGACCTATATGAACATGGTTTGGCTTTAGTGCTGGCAAGGCATTGAACTGGGCTAAATGGATTTGGAAAATATATATATATATTTTTTAATGACCTGTATCAACATGGTTTGGCTTTAAAAAAAAGATGAGACAGCGCTTCGCGCTGTCTCATCTTTTTTTACATTACCTTTACACTTAGTGCTGGCAAGGCATTGAACTGGGCTTCATTCAAGGATTCCAACGGTACCTCATTCATGAAAATCGGACATACGGGTCAAAAGTTACATGCACACACCTTCATATACACAGACAGCCCAGCCCAGCCCATTATAGCTCTGCCAGGTGGCTTAGAACTCTTCCAGGTGCAAGCTTAAGCAATTAGAGCTGTGATGTCACAATCGAAATTTGAATTATGAACATTCCGCCATTCATTTCAATGGGCCCAAAAAACGCAGAAAAACGGGAATACCGCGAAAACGACAAGGGCCAGCGACACGAAATCAACAAGCAAGTTACACCGGTTCGGGCCTGAATTTTTGGAGTTCGAACCGCGTCGATAGCTCAAACGGTCTAGGAGCAGTAGTTCGGCCAAAAAGTGGGTGAACAGGAATAATAAATAACTAGAATTGCGGTTCCGAGGAACTGCAAGAGTGGGTTTGATCAGGGGCATGGAACTCGGCCTTATCCAAGGATTCCAACGGTACCTCATTTATGAAAATCGGACATACGGGTCAAAAGTTACATGCACACACCCTCATATACACAGACAGCCCAGCCCAGCCCATTATAGCTCTGCCAGGTGGCTTAGAACTCTTCCAGGTGCAAGCTTAAGCAATTAGAGCTGTGATGTCACAATCGAAATTTGAATTCTGAACATTCCGCCATTCATTTCAATGGGCCCAAAAAACGCAGAAAAACGGGAATACCGCGAAAACGACAAGGGCCAGCGACACGAAATCAACAAGCAAGTTACACCGGTTCGGGCCTGAATTTTTGGAGTTCGAACCGCGTCGATAGCTCAAACGGTCTAGGAGCAGTAGTTCGGCCAAAAAGTGGGTGAACAGGAATAATAAATAACTAGAATTGCGGTTCCGAGGAACTGCAAGAGTGGGTTTGATCAGGGGCATGGAACTCGGCCTTATCCAAGGATTCCAACGGTACCTCATTTATGAAAATCGGACATACGGGTCAAAAGTTACATGCACACACCCTCATATACACAGACAGCCCAGCCCAGCCCATTATAGCTCTGCCAGGTGGCTTAGAACTCTTCCAGGTGCAAGCTTAAGCAATTAGAGCTGTGATGTCACAATCGAAATTTGAATTCTGAACATTCCGCCATTCATTTCAATGGGCCCAAAAAACGCAGAAAAACGGGAATACCGCGAAAACGACAAGGGCCAGCGACACGAAATCAACAAGCAAGTTACACCGGTTCGGGCCTGAATTTTTGGAGTTCGAACCGCGTCGATAGCTCAAACGGTCTAGGAGCAGTAGTTCGGCCAAAAAGTGGGTGAATAGGAAGATATAACTAGAATTGCGGTTCCGAGGAACTGCAAGAGTGGGTTTGATCAGGGGCATGGAACTCGGCCTCATCCAAGGATTCCAACGGTACCTCATTTATGAAAATCGGACATACGGGTCAAAAGTTACATGCACACACCTTCATATACACAGACAGCCCAGCCCAGCCCATTAGAGCTCTGCCAGGTGGCTTAGAACTCTTCCAGGTGCAAGCTTAAGCAATTAGAGCTGTGATGTCACAATCGAAATTTGAATTCTGAACATTCCGCCATTCATTTCAATGGGCCCAAAAAACGCAGAAAAACGGGAATACCGCGAAAACGACAAGGGCCAGCGACACGAAATCAACAAGCAAGTTACACCGGTTCGGGCCTGAATTTTTGGAGTTCGAACCACGCTGATAGCTCAAACGGTCTAGGAGCAGTAGTTCGGCCAAAAAGTGGGCTTATAGGAAGATATAATAACTAGAATTGCGGTTCCGAGGAACTGCAAGAGTGGGTTTGATCAGGGGCATGGAACTCGGCCTCATCCAAGGATTCCAACGGTACCTCATTTATGAAAATCGGACATACGGGTCAAAAGTTACATGCACACACCTTCATATACACAGACAGCCCAGCCCAGCCCATTAGAGCTCTGCCAGGTGGCTTAGAACTCTTCCAGGTGCAAGCTTAACCCTTAAAGGTGTAGGTTTTTGAACGTTCTAAGTTCCGCAACAATTGAAGGTTCTAAAATTCTATGTTGAATTCAATGAACCCAGATATTCTTTAGAACGTTCATTTCTCAACATTCCCGTCACACTGGTGTGACGGTACTCCTTTAAGGGTTAAGCAATTAGAGCTGTGATGTCACAATCGAATTAGAATCCTTGAACATTCCGCCATTCATTTCAATGGGGCCCAAAAACGCAGAAAAACGGGAATACCGCGAAAACGACAAGGGCCAGCGACACGAAATTAACAAGCAAGTTACACCTTTCAGCCATGCTGTGGTCTTGCTGGATCAAACCCACTAATAATAATAATAAGAAAACTTAAGAAGAACAATAGCTTTCAGCCATGCTGTGGGCTTGCTGGATCAAACCCACTAATAAGAAAACTTAAGAAGAACAATAGTGGGCTTGCAGGATCAAACCCACTAATAAGAAAACTTAAGAAGAACAATAGTGGGCTTGCAGGATCAAACCCACTAATAATAATAAGAAAACTTAAGAAGAACAATAGTGGGCTTGCAGGATCAAACCCACTAATAAGAAAACTTAAGAAGAACAATAGTGGGCTTGCAGGATCAAACCCACTAATAATAATAAGAAAACTTAAGAAGAACAATAGTGGGCTTGCAGGATCAAACCCACTAATAAAGTAAACTTAAGAAGAACAATAGTGGGCTTGCTGGATCAAACCCACTAATAAACATGAACCTTATAAACAATCTATCACACCGAGGTTAAACACCATTCAGATCATCATTAAAGTAACATTTCATTTCAGTATGCCATCGATAACAGCCTTAATTTTTTTATATGATCCCGGCTAATCTTTTGCAGAGTTTCCACAGCACCAATAAGCAGATCTGCCACTGTGTGACCTATTACATCCGTAGCTCTACGAGCCACAGATCTAGCATAATTTAGTCTCAGCTCAACACTATCCAATGCTGATTCTACATCTGTGTAATTATAGTGAACTGTGTTTACATCACACACTGCTAAATCTGCAGAGGGCCCCAGCCACCCCCCAGGTTCAGAAACATTCAACGAATCTGACCTTTCATGTAGTTCACACGGGTCGACAGCATCCGCAGCCTCCAGTAAAGTCGCGTCAGATAGGTCGTCAAAATCGAGTTCTGTATAATAATAATAATAATAATCTTTATTTATATAGCACTTTTCAAAACAAAGTTACAAAGTGCTGTACAATATCAACATATATGAAAATGCAAATAAGACATAATAATATAACAATCAGATAATATATACTAATTCAATTAGAACTTAACATAAATTTGAAAAAGGAAAATAAACTTGCACTGAAATAAAACTTACTGAAATAAAACTTGACACTGAAATAAAAGTTGCTGAAATAAAACTTGACACTGAAATAAAACTTACTGAAATAAAACTTGACACTGAAATAAAACTTAGGATACTGAAATAAAACTTGACACTGAAATAAAACTTACTGAAATAAAACTTGACACTGAAATAAAACTTACTGAAATAAAACTTAACACTGAAATAAAACTTAATAAACTTAACACAAAATGAAGTATATTACTTAAGCAAAACTAAGGAAGGCTTGCTTGTAAAGATGTGTTTTAAGGAGGGATTTAAAAGAGCATACTGACTTGGCTGACCTGATTTCATCAGGCAGGTCATTCCAGAGCCTAGGTGCCCTGACACTAAATGCTCTCACCCCTTTAGTTTTGAGATTGACCTTAGGAATAGTTAGGAAACCACTACCAAATGATCTTAAAGTACGCACAGGTGTATAAGGTACTAGGAGATCAGATATGTAGTTGGGAGACAGGCCATGTAGAACTTTAAAAGTAATCAGAAGAATCTTAAAATCAGTTCTAAAGCTTACTGGGAGCCAGTGCAGTGAGGCTAAAACAGGAGTAATGTCTTAGTACTTTGTCTTAGTAAGAAGCCGGGCAGCTGAATTCTGAACAGTTTGAAGTCTCTTTATAGATTTTTGGTTCAGACAAGAAAAAAGACTATTGCAGTAATCCAGGCGTGAAGAAATAAATGCATGCATAATGGTCTCAGTGTCTTTAAAAGTTAAGATGGAACTAATCTTGGAAATATTTCTGAGGAACTAGAAACAAGACTGTATGAGCTTTGTGATGTGACGTTCAAAGCTTAAATTATTGTCAAACCAGACACCAAGATTCTTTGCAACAGGTTTTACACAGTCTAAAAATTGAAAGGGACCTAAGGATGGTATCATTTGTTTCACTATGTGCTGGGATCCAATGATGAGGACTTCTGTTTTGTCAGAATTCAACTGGAGGAAATTGTTTGACATCCAGTTTTTTAGTATAGTATCACTCCATAAATCCACACGGTTAATGTCCTTTGATTGAGTATTAACATTAGTTTGATAGTCCTTTGAATGTGTATTCCCCCTGTTGATAGATGCGTTTCCAAGACCTATCAAGTCATCGTGCGCGTCGTTTTCTGCAAATGAAATTACCGCAAACACATTATGCTACCATGCTACACTTAGAAGTCATACATGTATGGAGACTAAAACAACTAGACATTAAAATTACAGAGATCTCCAAATGGACACCGGTAATGATTTAGACCAACACTCTACCCCAAAGTGGGTGTCACAGTTATAAACATACCCGTAACAACAGCTGTTTTATCAAAAGGGGAAAGAATGAACTATTGGGAAATATCACTCGCGTTACCCCAGTAAAATGCTTAGCAGGCCTCGCAGTTATGGCTAGATCTCTAGGATCTCTAGATCTCTAGATCAGAATCGTTATAACGTCTCTTCTTAGTATCCTTCCAATAGACATGGTCGTAAGATGGTAAGGGTTCTGTACAGGGCCAGAGTGGGGCCACTTTTCAGCCCAGAAGTTTCAGGCCCAAGACCGGCCCCCTTTTTTAGTGGTGGTGGTAATTGGATTAAAAAGGCATCATTTCAGCCCTTACTATCCTGTAGTTTTTATTATAGGCTAATATTCCACTATTCCACAAGGATAGGTTGATAAGTTAACAAAAACAGGAAGGAAGAAACAACGCATTTGAAATGTATCCCACAATTCCACTAAGAGGCATATTGAACTACTGTATTGTTTACATGTTTTTTTTTCTGCATGGGTCAGCTATCATGTTGTTGTTTGGTGATTTTCTCCTTTACTACACCCACTTCTGAGCAAACAAGCCATATAGGTTGATCATGCAGCCTACTGCTGTCATAGCCTACTGTTCTTTCTTCCATAAAATAACTTTAATTCATATGGTTAACTCTATTATCCTTTCTACTTGTCCCTATAGTCATAGTTCATTTTGGGCTCATCATTGCGGGGGACTGGCTGATCTGCTGCTCAGGCTACTTTTGTTTTTAGGCCTATAGGTTACTGCATACACAGATCAAGCTTAAGTTTTGTTATCAATATTTGCATAATATTTGCAAAGTCTATGAATAGCCATATTGGATGATACCAAAATGCTAATATTTTAATTCATTATGTTACTTGCGAATAGGTTGACAACGCTACAACGTCCAGTAGGTTATTAGCCCAATTACGATGTTATAATCATGGCTATCTCTCTTTACCAGTTGCCACTTATGTCTGTCCTCTTCAAAAACATGAACATTGGAAACATGGCACATTTGGCAGCATTTCACTCCAATACTTTTCGTCTTTTTTACCTGGCCTTTTCAGTCCCTCATGGCATCTTTCTACCATCCATCCCCCCTGACGCTTATCACTACGGTAGGACCGGCCCGGCTGGTATCTGAGAAAACTTTTTAGGAAAGACGGGCTATATGGACCCAACCAATTAACTCTTCTTGGGAGGGGAGAACAACGCATGCAGAGGCTGCGGTGTTAGGCATAGAATGCGAACGTGTGTAGCCAACTTTAAGAGAAGATAGATTAACGTGACAAATGCCAATATTTTTCCCTCGACCGGCCCAAAAGTGAAGCGGGCCACCGGGAATTCTCCCGATTCTCCCGATTACCCACTCCGGGGCCTGGTTCTGTACCAGATGTAGATTTACTGCTTGTCGCAGCACCTAATTCAGATCCCCCGAACGTCGTTCCCAAATCGTTTTCGTCAGCGCACAAGAGACCAGATGTTTCAAGGCTGATAACACAGTGACCAGCTAGATCATGGGATGGCGCTACAAAATAAAAATAGAAGAATAAATATGCGAGTGAAATACATTTTAGATTCGAACATAAAACCAACCAGAAACTCTGACAAACCATACAGTTCTTTTACAATGTTATCATGTACGTAAGTAGTAGGCAGACCCCCCACATGAAAGGGGTCTCAAACAATACACTCAGAGACATGCCCGGACAAAACACCACCCCTACAAAGTAGGGGGATCATAGACTATCATTTTCGTCACCTAAGACCACCATGATTTCAGTTATAAAGGTTAGGCTACATTACAATGCATAGCGTCTAGCTAACACTTTTTTCAACCAAAACCACTAACAACATGCTAAACAGGTTATTGGCTATGCTAGTAGCATACTATAAGTTTATTTCCAGCTATTAACACTCCTATACATTTCATACAAAGTTTATCACATAACACATAATAATAACAACAAAACACACATGGGGGTTTGGGGCCCAATATGGCCGCCCAGGGGTTTGACATCAGTCACATGACTGTCACATGACACTACATCCAATATGGATGCCAAGGGGGGCGTGGCATTGTTTGACACCAGACACATGACTGTCACATGACTTTACATCCAATATGGCCTCCCAGGGGTATGACGCCAGTCACATGACTGTCACATGACTCACAAAACAATAACAATAACAAACAACACGTGGTGAAAACCACATGGCTAATTTGCATAAAAAGGAGGCGTGGCTATCCCGTGATTTATGACGTTTCAGGGGGCGGGGCTTATTTTTGACAGATAGTTCAGGATAAGGACTACTGTTAACGCTATCAAACAAACCCAGAAACTACTAGGCCTACTTCTACTAACTACGATATGAGATATAGCCTACCTGCGAGCCGATAAGCCATATTTGTCATCGGATGACAGGGGTTAGTGCAGAAGTGAAGTAGACTGCGCCACGTAACATGGGCTTACCTAATGTTCCTGATTGATTAGCTACAGAATAATACAGATTTTACAAGTTTTATTTGCTACTTGCTAGATTGACAAACGTATAATATAGGCCTACATTTAATAAGTGTTCAAAATCAATCTATGGGATTGGGGTTGGTTGGTGCAGCCAAGCTCGTCCAGGGCGGGCACAGATGGCTTCCAGGACGGGCCTGGCCCCCCAAAGCCCCCCCATGACGCCGGGACTGAGCTGGGCTAGTGTGCAGTAATAGTGTAGGGCGGTGGTAGCGTAGTGGTTAAGGAGCTGGGCTAGCTAGCGTGCAGTAGCCTGAAAGTTGTTGGTTCTATAGACCTCTGAAGTTCGCCTACAAAAAAGAACCAAAACGGCCATCTTTGCCCATATAAGGAGATCCGGTTATTAATTGAAGCTAACTACCTATGGCAAGTTGCATTGCAAGTTAGCTCTGGGGTAGCGAAAATCTAAGTGTGCCGCCTTCACGTACCGGAGATCACAGTATCCACTCAAAGGTAGAGGACAAAAGTGTGTTCAGGAAAACATCTGCATTTCAGACTTTTTCATCCCCGCAAGAGTTTAACAGGTGCGATAATTCAAAATCCCCATGTTATTTTCCCATAGGAAAAATCGCCAGATACCGGATGTCAAAGATGGCAGCTTTTTTGTAGGCGAACTTCAGAGGTCTATTCCCGGCTTCCCTTCTATCTGTTCAGTTCTGTTATGCTGTTTCCTGCCAGTTCTGTTTCCTGTCAGTTCTGTTATGCTGTTGTTGCTGTTTCCTGTCAGTTCTGTTATGCTGTTGTTGCTGTTTCCTGTCAGTTTTGTTATGCTGTTTCCTGTCAGTTCTGTTTCCTGTCAGTTCTGTTATGCTGTTGTTGCTGTTTCCTGTCAGTTCTGTTATGCTGTTGTTGCTGTTTCCTGTCAGTTCTGTATCATATTTGCTCCTCTGTAAAGTGAGCTTGGGTTTGAGAAAGGCACAAAGGAGTGTGTGTGTGTGTGTGTGTTGTGAGATACAGTATAGGCACCAGGCCATCTGATGCAGTACAGCTTTATGTGAGATGGAGGTGTGTGTGTGTGTGTGTGTGTGTTGTGAGATACAGTATAGGCACCAGGCCATCTGATGCAGTACAGCTTCATGTGAGATGGAGGTGTGTGTGTGAGAGAGAGAGAGAGAGGCAGACACAGGAGCATCAGTATCATAGAGGGGAGTTCAGTCCAACACTTTATTTTCCATCGACACAGTGTGTGTGTGTGTGTGTCTTCAGGAGTGTGAGAGGGTGTTTTCAGGAGTGTTTGTGTGGATCTTCAGGAGTGTGTGTGTTCAAGACTGTGTGTGTGTGTGTGTGCTGGTGCTCTGTCACTGAAGAGTTGACGAATAACCACTTCTCCTGGTCATCCCTGAACCCTGAGAGGACCGAGGGACTTCTGCAGAAGGAGGGGAGGAGGAGAGGGGAGGAGAAGAGAGGAGGAGAGGAGGAGAGAGGAGAGGAGGAGATAAGAGGGGAGGAGGAAGAGAGGAGGAAAGAGGAGAGAAGAGAGGAGGAAAGAGGAGAGGGGAGGAGGAAGAGAGGAAAGGGAGGGAGAGGAGAGGGTTGTCATTAGCGGGTCGTCATGGAGATGAGGCTCTAGTCTTCTGCTTCAGCAAAGCTTCTTTAGGGGCCTCTACAAAATACACACACACACACACACACACACATTAATACAGTCTTCTGCTTCAGCAAAGCTTCTTTAGTAAACACACACACACACACACACACACACATTAATACAGTCTTCTGCTTCAGCAAAGCTTCTTTAGGCGCCTCTACAAAATACACACACACACACATAGCTACATACATCCATATAGTATCTCTATGCAACTTTTAAAAACACACAAATAAACACACACAGCTTGAACATACAGTATGGTGATGTCTACCCCACTAAGAGTGTTTCCTACTCTATGCTAACCGTGCAGATGAACATACAGTATGGTGATGTCTACCCCACTAAGAGTGTTTCCTACTCAATGCTAACCGTGCAGATGTCAGCGTCTGTAGAGGGCATCCTTCCATCTGCAGCCAGTGACTGCGTTAACCATTTTTATTACATGGCTCTTCATAATGCTGTAGAATGCTCTTCATAATGCTGTAGAATGCTCTATTTTTATTACACGGCTATTCATAATGCTGTAGCGTAAATCAGGTTTCTAGGCTAAGTATACATGTGTATACAAGGAATTTGGTCTCTGCATTTATCACATCCGTATTCGAATTAGTGAACACACAGAGCACACAGTGAACACACAGTGAGGTGAAGCACACACTAACCAGGAGCAGTGAGGGGTTAGGTGCCTTGCTCAAGGGCACTTCAGTCATGGATGTGGGCATGAGAGAGCAGTGCTCAACCACTTCCCCCACCCACATTTTTCCTACTGGTCGGGGATCAGCAACCCTTCGGTTACAAGCCTGAAGCCCTAACCAGTAGGCCACGGCTGCCCCATACGTAGAATGCTCTTCATAATGCTGTAGAACAGGGGTGTCAAACTCAACAACATTTCTGTTGTGATTATATGAAATACAGACGTTTAAGGAACTCAACGACCGGAAAAAACTGGCAGCCTTAACACTTCTGCAGTACAGTGAAACCAGGGGAGCAGGGCCTACTGGTTAGCGCTTCAGACGCGGCCTACTGGTTAGCGCTTCAGCCGCGGCCTACTGGTTAGCGCTTCAGACGCGGCCTACTGGTTAGCGCTTCAGACGCGGCCTACTGGTTAGCGCTTCAGCCGTGGCCTACTGGTTAGCGCTTCGGACTTGTAACCGGAGGGTTGCCGGTTCGAACCCCTACCAGTAGGTACAGCTGAAGTGCCCTTGAGCAAGGCACCTAACCCCTCACTGCTCCCCGAGCGCCGCTGTTGCAGGCAGCTCGCTGCGCCGGGATTAGTGTGTGTTCACTGTGTGCTGAGTGTGTTTCACTAATTCACGGATTGGGATAAATGCAGAGACCAAATTTCCCTCACAGGATCAAAAGAGTATATATACATATACTAAACCATTGCGTGTAGAGGCTAGCGTGCTAATGCTGTACAGTGTGTAGAGGCTAGCGTGCTAATGCTGTACAGTGTGTAGAGGCTAGCGTGCTAATGCTGTACAGTGTAGAGGCTAGCGTGCTAATGTTGTACAGTGTAGAGGCTAGCGTGCTAATGCTGTACAGTGTTTAGAGGCTAGCGTGCTAATGCTGTACAGTGTAGAGGCTAGCGTGCTAATGCTGTACAGTGTGTAGAGGCTAGCGTGCTAATGCTGTACAGTGTAGAGGCTAGCGTGCTAATGCTGTACAGTGTAGAGGCTAGCGTGCAGTTGTTTGGGTGAGACTATATGGAAACACTGGACATGGGCAGACAGTCTAAACCTCAAACCTGCGTGTTTCACAATCCCCCCTCTCTCTCCCTTACACACACACACACACACACACACACAGAGCAGTTTGATAGCTCCTGTAGATTTCCTGTCAGTTTCGCAGATAATGAGTGTCTGTGGGTTTGAGAAGGCTGAGTTAACAAGTGTGTGTATGTGTGTGTGTGTGTGTGTGAGAGAGAGTGTGAGTATGAGTAACATGTGTTTTCTCTGGTCAGAATTAATGAGGATGGGAGTGTGTGTGTTTTTAAGAGATCTGAGTTAACAAGGACTTCTGTCCTGTGTCTCTGAGGGGGGTTGTGTCACATCTGATAACTTCTACAGGACTGGACACACACACACTCAACACGCTCTCTCTTACACATACTCCCTGTGTGGGTCCGTGTGTGTGTGTGTGTGTGTGTGTAAGCAAGCACTCTTACCGCAAGCAGGAGTTGTTTCTTCTTCCGTGCAGAGAGGTTTGGGGAAAGACGCATCAGTGGGTGAACAGAGTTCGACTGCAGAGGACACACACACACATCAGACACACACACACACATCAGGCACACACACACACACATCAGGCACACACACAGACACACACACACATCAGACACACACACACATCAGACACACGCATCAGGCACACACACACACAGACACACACACACATCAGACACACACACACATCAGACACACACATCAGGCACACACACACACACACACACACATACATCAGACACACACACACATCAGGGACACAAACACGTTAGACACACACATCAGGCACACACACACACATCAGGCACACACACACATACACACACGTATTATCAAACACACATTCAACAGCACATATTCAATTATCCACTTCTCCTCCATCACCACGTCCATACCACTCACACACACACATTCACGGGCGCACACACACATACATTTGCACACACACACACAAACACATTCACGGGCGCGCGCACACACACACGTACACACACACATACTTTCACTCACACATACACACACACACACACACATTCACACATATACACACTCACATTCATTCTCCATAGCCACGTAATCATATCCTCCTTTCTCTCTCTCTCTCTCTCTCTCTCTCTCTCACACACACACACACACACACACTGAATTTCCACATCTACATACTCACATCCCCCTGCATGGAGCCCAGGGAGTTCTGGGACTTGGAGTAGTGGAACAGGAACTATGAGGGAGAGAGAGAGAGAGAGGGATGAGTTCTGGGACTTTGAGTAGTGGAACAGGAACTAAGAGAGAGAGAGGGATGAGTAGTGGAACAGGAACTATGAGAGAGAGAGAGGGATGAGTAGTGGAACAGGAACTATGAGAGAGGGATGAGTTCTGGGACTTTGAGTAGTGGAACAGGAACTATGAGAGAGAGGGATGAGTAGTGGAACAGGAACTATGAGAGAGAGGGATGAGTTCTGGGACTTTGAGTAGTGGAACAGGAACTAAGAGAGAGAGAGAGATGAGTAGTGGAACAGGAACTATGAGAGAGAGAGAGAGGGATGAGTAGTGGAACAGGAACTATGAGAGAGAGGGATGAGTTCTGGGACTTTGAGTAGTGGAACAGGAACTATGAGAGAGAGGGATGAGTAGTGGAACAGGAACTATGAGAGAGAGGGATGAGTTCTGGGACTTTGAGTAGTGGAACAGGAACTATGAGAGAGAGAGAGGGATGAGTTCTGGGACTTTGAGTTGTGGAACAGGAACTATGAGAGAGAGGAAGAGAGGGATGAGTTCTGGGACTTTGAGTAGTGGAACAGGAACTATGAGAGAGAGAGGGATGAGTAGTGGAACAGGAACTATGAGAGAGAGGGATGAGTTCTGGGACTTTGAGTAGTGGAACAGGAACTATGAGAGAGAGAGAGGGATGAGTTCTGGGACTTTGAGTAGTGGAACAGGAACTATGAAAGAGAGGGAGAGGGATGAGTAGTGGAACAGGAACTATGAGAGAGATGGATGAGTTCTGGGACTTTGAGTAGTGGAACAGGAACTATGAGAGAGAGAGAGAGGGATGAGCAGTGGAACAGGAACTATGAGAGAGAGGGATGAGTTCTGGGACTTGGAGTAGTGGAACAGGAACTATAAGGGGGAGAGAGAGTGAGGGATGAGGAGGGAGGGATGGATGGAAGAGAGACAAGGACATTACCTAAGCTACATGGAGACCATGCCCTTATACATGAGAGTTAAACACACACACACACACATAACTACTAACTACACACACACACATCACTACACGCACACAAACACACGCACACACAGATTGTTGCAGCATGACCTACACTAACTTACCCGTTTGAACATATTCTGGTTCTGCTCCTGAGAAAACAGAGCACACACACACACACACACACATCTTTAAAACATGTTTTTAATATTCTTTAGATAGGACACATGTTCATAATATTAAACACATTAAATATTCTTTACATAGGAAATGTGTTTGTAACATAAAATGTTCTTTAAATAGAAAATATGTTTGTAATATAAAAACATGAAATGTTCTTTAAATAGGAAATATGTTTGTAATATTAAAAACATAGGAAATGTGTTAATAATGTTAAAAACATGAAATGTTCTTTAACACTTTGAATGCCACGCTGTTTTTGGAAGCTTTGTCCCAGAGTTCCAGCAATCTAGATCATTGTAGAGCCACAGCGTATTCTGTGTTATAGCTATGGACACATACTATGACTCGTTTGAAAGGTGAGACTTTAGGCTCTCAGTGGGTACAAACCGTTTATTTCTACTAGGGTTGCAAAGGGGCAGAACATTTCCGGTAAATTTCCGGAAACTTTCCATGGGAAGTTAAGCCGGGGAATTTTGGAAATATTCCAAATTGGAAACTTTCATGGAATTAAAGGAAATTATGGGAATTTACAGGAATTAACTGGGACTTTTTGGTAATTCCTACTGTTTCATATACAGACATTAACATTTTGTTTCGTAATAAGCAATATGATTTGTTTGTTCGTATTTTCGCTTAGCTTAGCATACAAAGCTAGCTACCATGCTAGCGGGAATCCCATTCTCTGCCTATGGTTTACTAGCGTGCTAAGATAGCAACACAGAAACCACTGAACTGCCCAAGATGCACCATGCCACTCAACAACAAAATCCAACTGGTTGGAACATTGACTGACTATCAGTTTGTTCAGTTAGAATCCCAGAAAATGGTAAAACAAATAAAGATACAATGACACAACATACCCCCCCAACCAAACCTTATAGATTATGTAAGTTATCCCTGCTGAAAAAAACAGTCTGACCAAGGTGGTTTGCTGGTTGACCAGCTTGTTGACCAGCTTGTTTGACCACCCTATGATGGTTGACCAGCTAGACCAGCAAATCTCTTGCGAAAACATACCTTCAGCTGGTTTACCCACCTAACGATGGTAATTCAGCTGGTTTTGCTTGTCGTACCACCTCAAGCTGGTCACTTTAGCTGGTGTTGCTGGTCTACACTGCTGGTTTAACTGGCCGTGCCAGCTTATGTTGGTCAAACCAGCATGACCATCTTACACCAACAATGTCAAGCTTGGTAGGCTGGTCACCAGCATGACCATCTTACACCATGAAATGACATTTTCACTGGGAATTTATTTTCCCCATGCACATGAATGCACCATAGGTTTCCTTTATGTCTAGTAGCCTATGCTGATTGCTGTGTGCATGGGATTGACATATGTGCAGGGTAGAAATTTGACTGAAATTGCATTAAATCAGGTAGTTTTAACTAATATTATGCTGCAAAATGGGGCTTTGTGCCCTACATTTAAGTTCCCTGTTATAGACTAACTTGCCATATTAAAAATTCCCAGTTTATTCCCATTTATTTCCGTTAATTTCCGTATATTGCCGTTAATTCCCATGGAAAGTTTCCAACTTTGAAAATTCCCGGAATTTTGCAACCCTAATTTCTACATGCTTCTGTTCCTGAGAAATCCCAAGCTAACCAGTGGCTAGTTTTCATCAAAATCCCTGATATAGGGTCTTTCATGAAATATGAAGCGTTGCCTGTAAAGTTTCCAGGAAGTGACCTAGCGAGACCTGGCGAGACAGCCACCTAGTGATAAACCCACGAAAATGGCCTGATTTTGACCTGACCTGCATGCGTCACTGATTCAACCCAAAGCGGCAACCATCAAAAGCCGAGTTATGATAAAATGTTCAGATAAAATGTCCAGATTGTTCAATTCAAGGTTGCTTTATTAGCATGATCCTTCTCTCTCTCTCTTTCTCTTTCTCCCTCTCCTTTCTTTGGGGTTTATTATTTTCTTTGTTTGATGAATTGTTTTATCTGGTGTATTTGACATTCTAACTTGTTAAGTTTAAGTTTGTTATTTGGTGAAGCTTACTTTCTTTCTTTGGTTACTTTGTTACAGTATTTTTACCTATCTGAGTGTGTGTGTGTGTATGTGTACGTATGTGCGTGTGTGTGTGTATGTGCGTGTACATATGTGCGTGTGAGTGTGTACACGTGTGTGAGTGTGTACACGTGTGTGTGTGTGTGAGAGTGTGTGTGCGTGTATGTGAGTGTGTGTGTGAGAGTGTGTGTGTGTGTATGTGTGAGTGTGTATGTGTGAATGTGTGTATGTGTGAGTGTGTGTAAGAGTGTGTGTTCTGGCGTTGTACCGTTTGCTGTTTACTCCAGAAGAGGCGGCATAAAGAGGCGTGTAGTGCAGACTGGCCCTACGAGTCAGGAGAAAGAAAACACAAACAACAGTTTATCCAAAGTGACTTGCATATGTCAATCATATTACATTGTCCCCAGAACAACTCTTTGTGCCTTGCTCAAAGGGCACATCGGTGGAAGTCGGGAATTGAACCCTCAACTTTTAAGGCAACTGCATGCTAGCCCAACTCCTTAAAGGAGAATTCCGGTGTGATATTGACCTAAAGTGTGTTGAAACATGATACCGAGTGTGAACATATGTCTCATAGCCCATCTCGGCTTGTCCCCTGCACTCCAAAATCTGGCGCTAGTTAGCCGATGCTAACAATGGTGGTGCTCCGGCATCGGCCTAGCCATGCAAATAAATCACTGTTTTACACCATTTACGAGGCTCAATGTATCTCCACACTTCATTGGTAGACTTCCGAGGGCCCTGACATTTAAAACGAGACATTGAGAACTTTGAAAAAGCACTGGTAGTTTACTTACAAGACGATTTATACAGACAGCTCCTTCACGAAGTTTAGCGTTTGCAGCCATCTTGAATTTAGTCACGATAAGTCGAGCGACGAGTAAGAATGAACAGGTATGATAAGGGATCAGATTCCAAAAATAATTCCGTGGAAATGCATGGATTCCAGTTTCTTCCAGTAGCAGCACAAGCCGAGATGGGCTATGAGACATACGTTCACACTCGGTATCATGTTTCAACACACTTTAGGTCAATATCACACCGGAATTCTCCTTTAACCAATATGCTATCCACACCCCACAACAACACAACACTCAGCTACAACACAACACTCAGCTACAACACAACAGCACAACACTCAGCTACAATACAACACTCAGCTACAACACAACACTCAGCTACAACACAACACTCAGCTACAACACAACAACACAACACTCAGCTACAACACAACACTCAGCTACAACACAACACTCAGCTACAACACAACACTCAGCTACAACACAACAACACAACACTCAGCTACAACACAACACTCAGCTACAACTAAACAACACAACACTCAGCTACAACACAACAACACAACACTCAACTACAACACAACACTCAGCTACAATACAACACTCAGCTACAACACAACACTCAGCTACAACACAACACTCAGCTACAACACAACACTCAGCTACAACACAACACTCAGCTACAACACAACAACACAACACTCAGCTACAACACAACAACACAACACTCAGCTACAACACAACACTCAGCTACAACACTCAGCTACAACACTCAGCTACGACACAACACTCAGCTACAACACTCAGCTACAACACTCAGCTACGACACAACACAAACCTCAGACACGACACAACAACCACCATACATACACATCAACACATTATTAGAACATCCAAGTACCACACACACCAATACAACATACGACCACCACACACACACACACACACAATCACAGTGATTCCCTATACAGTATCAGAGGATCCAATACAACATCCGACCACCACACACACACACACATATATACACACACACACACACACATCACAGTGATTCTCTATACAGTATCAGAGGATCCAATAAAACTGGAATAACGGCTGCTGAGGTATCCTGGTATTCTTAATTAATTGACGAGGCCTGCTTCCTAGTTCTACTGTCATTCACTATGGCTGCTATAGTTACCATTGATATGATATAACTTTTTCACCAGATCTGCCTCATGGGTGTCCGATACACAGAATTAATAGCCCCATTGTCAGCCAATCAGAAGATAGTATTTCTTATCTTTGGGGGATAAAATACAATACAACACAATACAATAAATAACACACACACACACTCACACACACACATACACACACTCACACACACACACACTCACATTCACATACACCGGACCAGACCAACTGCACAATGACAGTATCAATCAGAGCAATCGATTATCTGTTACTGCCGGCAGCTCTCACATAGAAATATGAGTCCCCAAGCAATGTGCACATGTGTGTGTGTGTGTGTGCGCTTGTGTGTGGTGTGTGTGTGTGTGTTTGTATTAGTGTGTGTGGTGTGCATGTGTGTGTGTGTTTGTATTAGTGTGTGTGTGTGCATGCCTGAGTGAGTTTAAGTCTATGCACAATGTGTATGTGTTTACGTATTTGTGTCTGTTTTTCTGTGTTTGTATGAGTGTGTCTGTGTGTGTGTGTGTGTGTGTGTGCGTGTGTGTGTGTG
>NW_027468718.1:1820271-1822771 GCF_046254945.1 Alosa pseudoharengus | reverse complement strand
GGTGGGGGTATCGTGCGTAATGCGCAACGCGACCACACAGCAATGCGTAATGCAGGCGGCGGGAAAGCCCAGCCGAGCTCAGCGGGAGGTAAACCGGTCATATTACTGCAGGAGACAAGAGACTCTCTGCTTATCTCTCTCTCTCTCTCCCTCTCTCTCCTCCATCTCACTCTCCTTCAGTCTTTCTAATTTTTCTGCTCATCTCTCTGTTTCTCTCCTTCTGTCTCTTTTCATCCCTTTATTAATATCTCTCTCCTTCCATCTCTATTTTCATCCCTTTATTAATATCTCTCTCCTGTCTCTGTCTGTCCATCTCTCTCTCCACATTGTTATCTCTTTCCCTGTCTCTGAATTTGATTTAGTTTAAAATGCTTTATTGGTATTAGAGATAGATAGATACATAGATAGATAGATAGATAGATAGATACTTTATTGATCCCCAAGGGGAAATTCAAGGTCTTAGTAGCATACAGACAATACACACAACATGCACTTACAGCAGAAAAAGTAATATAAGTAAATAAATATAAAAAAAATAACACATATTGGTATTATAAATAATACATTCTTGCTTTATTGGTATACAACACAATAACCGCACAGTATAATTATACAACACAATAACCCCACAGTATAATCATACAACACAATAACCCCACAGTATAATTATACAACACAATAACACACAATAACCCCACAGTATAATTATGCAACACAATAACACACATTAACCCCACAGTATAATTATACAACACAATAACCGCACAGTATAATCATACAACACAATAACCCCACAGTATAATTATTGTACCAATTTTTGTACCACACAGTATAATTATACAACACAATAACCCCACAGTATAATCATACAACACAATAACCCCACAGTATAATTATTGTACCCCACAGTATAATTATACAACACAATAACCCCACAGTATAATTATTGTACCCCACAGTATAATTATACAACACAATAACCCCACAGTATAATTATTGTACCGCACAGTATAATTATACAACACAATAACTGCACAGTATAATCATGCAACAGTTGTTGCTTACTCTTCACTTATAGGCCTAATAAAAGATACACTTACGCCTACACTTAAACAAAGAGAATTAGAAACTATTCTGGCAATGTCTCAATTCATAACTTAATTGCATTTTTGTCTGCTTTTAATCACTTTATTATGAACATTAAATGTATGCTATTTTGCACGCTAAAATCTGATTCATCACAAGTACAATAAAGAATGGTAACATAAGTTGGATATTCTAAGTTGTAATTCCCCTGTATGTCCTGTTGGTGACCTCAGTGAGAAGTGCCTGTTTAGACGCTCTTAGCCAGTAACGAGAACTCTGGATCAGTCGTAGATCTACGAGTGTTTTCACAATGTTCTTAAAGGTGCTCTAAGTGATGCTGGGTAACGTCACTTCTGTTAACGCTCTTAAAGGTGCTCTAAGTGATGCTGGGTAACGTCACTTCTGTTGACGTTCAAACAAAACAGAGAGCTAGCTCACTACACCTCCCCCTGCAATAGAGCATCACAGTCCCGCCCCTCCTCCGAGAGAGCTTAGTTTCCGGAAGTAGCTTTCCCATTCATTTTTCCCATTGACGTTCTGGAAAAATCCGTATTTAAAGAGTTTTAGAGCATGTCTTAGGATATCCAGCTAAGGAGTAACTCATAAGCACACAACATATCATTTCGAGTTAAAAAACGAAGAGAAAGTCCAAAAAAAGTCAAAGGTACAAGACTGTGTACATATTTTCATTTCCGAGCGAAGGAACTACTCATCCCATAAACCACCGGGCCTCACTGAAAAATATATAAGCAGCACGAACCAGCGCGAAATAATTCATTTCCAACCGGTGACAGCAGCGAACCCTTTCTTCCAAACAATGATTTTTATATAGTTAATAGCAGTTATTTCAGGAGTAATCGTGTAAATAATAGTGTTTTGGTATTGAATGTTATATTTACCATCGTGTATTTTATATCGTGTGTGTGAAAGCGGTTAACGTTAACGTTAACGTTAGCAACATTGTGCAGTGCTTCGTATCTTCTGCATGGACCGGTGCATGGTCTGCTCTTGGACCACCATATTCAGTTTATTAACTTGAATTATTACACAAAATGTTCATTAAATGTACGAAGAAGTATTTCTAGGTTAATGATTGATATGGCTCGTACAGTATTAAGGCTACAGTAGCCTAGCTAATGTTAACTAGCATTACCAACCTCCCTGCAAAACTCACCACACATCTTCGTAGGTTTGATAGGTCTTGTTCCTCATGCTGGCCCATACATAACCCACAAGCTGACCCTCGACACACAACAGTCAATAATGTGACCCGATTTAAAGTGGTTTTCACCCCTTTGGACACTCTTGATTTCGTCCTTGAAACTGAAATATTCACGGGCCGGAGGCATGGACGGTTTGCTAACCATTTTACTGCAGTGTCTACCCGGTGGTAGCATCCAGCTTTGCTATCAGC
>NW_027468718.1:1770271-1815271 GCF_046254945.1 Alosa pseudoharengus | reverse complement strand
CACACTATACACACCTGAACTCCACAACACACTCTACACACCTGAACTACACCTGAACTCCACAACACACTCTACACCAGGGGTCTCAAACACCCGGCCCGCGGGCCAAATCCGGCCCGCGTCCGGCCCAATTCCGGCCCGCGACGTATGTCAAAATAATAATGTAATCCGGCCCTAGTGACTATTTTTAATTGCGACAAACAACGATACTGATTAAAATAGACGATAGTTCCAAGTACGGTGACAAATCTCATTTGTACTCTGCTCCACTATGTGCTAGACATGCAGAGCTTCATTCAAACCCAAAATCGCTGCGCAAAGTTTTCAGGAAATACTTGTATTAGGCTACACGCGAGAAACACAAAGACGTGCATTTGTAATGACGCGGAAGCGATGCAGGCCATAGTGTTGCATAAATTGAAGCAGAAATTAAGCAGAAATAGGCCTACACCAAATGTTGAAAAACGTTTACGTGTGATGAAGTCTTAGGTAGGCTATGATATTCACCTATTCTAAATCTGAAGAATATCCTTTTGGAGATTATATGATCCATCGTCTATTAAATGGAGGTGCGTCTGCGTGTAGCCTATACGACGGTGTCCACTAAGCATTCATGCTTATTTCGACCCTCTGCCCAACATAGCTTGGAGGTTGCAGTGGTAATCGTGATGATAGTGTCCATAATGGACGTGGTACAGACAGCAGGGCTAGTAGAAATAGGGCTCTAAACTACAAAGTCACCCGCAATATGATGCGAACTTCTGGGTACTCAGATTACCCGCGATAGGAACTGATTTGACCAGAATACTTTATTTTAGGCCTTGTGGTTTAGAAACAATATACATCTTAGGTGTTGGTATACATCTTAGATGTTTTCCTGTTTTCCTGATTTGTTATGTGGGTAATATGAAAAAAGGAAACCTGCTCAAATATGTTCATCCAGTATTTACTGAAAGGTGCATAATTTGAGGTGCTTGCCATCCAGTGGCAAATTAGATGGGTAAATTTAGTTTTACTCAAAAGATTTTTACATTTACAGTAGGACCTTATCTCTGACCACTTTCAAGCAATGGCCTTTTGAAATTTTGATATAAAAATCCAATGGTGTTGCTTTCTTATAGTTTGCCAGGTTTAAAAATGTTAAAATATTTTTATTTATAAGCTAAGGTTGCTAGCACAGGTGTCTAAAACTAGATAAAAACACGTGCACTTTCTGTTTGCAGTTTTGTGTGGTATTTGAAAAAAAGAACATTGCATTTTCAGAAATAGCCGGCCCTCCAATCAGATGACGTTGGCAGAATTGGCCCCCAGCTCATTTGAGTTTGAGACCCCTGCTCTACACACTCAACACACCTGAACTCCACAACACACTCTACACACCTGAACTCCACAACACACTCAACACACTCAACACACCTGAACTCCACAACACACTCTACACACTCAACACACCTGAACTCCACAACACACTCAACACACTCTACACACCTGAACTCCACAACACACTCAACACACTATACACACTTGAACTCCACAACACACTCAACACACTTTACACACCTGAACTCCACAACACACTCAACACACTTTACACACCTGAACTCCACAACACACTCAACACACCTGAACTCCACAACACACTCTACACACCTGAACTCCACAACACACTCAACACACTCTACACACCTGAACTCCACAACACACTCTACACACCTGAACTCCACAACACACTCTACACACTCTACACACCTGAACTCCACAACACACTCAACACACTATACACACCTGAACTCCACAACACACTCTACACACTCTACACACCTGAACTCCACAACACACTCAACACACTCTACACACCTGAACTCCACAACACACTCTACACACCTGAACTCCACAACACACTCTACACACTCTACACACCTGAACTCCACAACACACTCAACACACTATACACACCTGAACTCCACAACACACTCTACACACTCTACACACCTGAACTCCACAACACACTCAACACACTCTACACACCTGAACTCCACAACACACTCTACACACCTGAACTCCACAACACACTCTACACACTCTACACACCTGAACTCCACAACACACTCAACACACTATACACACCTGAACTCCACAACACACTCTACACACTCTACACACCTGAACTCCACAACACACTCAACACACTCTACACACCTGAACTCCACAACACACTCTACACACCTGAACTCCACAACACACTCAACACACTATACACACCTGAACTCCACAACACACTCAACACACTATACACACCTGAACTCCACAACACACTCTACACACCTGAACTCCACAACACACTCAACACACTCTACACACCTGAACTCCACAACACACTCAACACACTATACACACCTGAACTCCACAACACACTCAACACACTCTACACACCTGAACTCCACAACACACTCAACACACTCAACACACCTGAACTCCACAACACACTCAACACACTATACACACCTGAACTCCACAACACACTCTACACACCTGAACTCCACAACACACTCAACACACTCTACACACCTGAACTCCACAACACACTCTACACACTCTACACACCTGAACTCCACAACACACTCAACACACTCTACACACCTGAACTCCACAACACACTCTACACACCTGAACTCCACAACACACTCTACACACTCTACACACCTGAACTCCACAACACACTCAACACACTATACACACCTGAACTCCACAACACACTCTACACACTCTACACACCTGAACTCCACAACACACTCAACACACTCTACACACCTGAACTCCACAACACACTCTACACACCTGAACTCCACAACACACTCAACACACTATACACACCTGAACTCCACAACACACTCAACACACTATACACACCTGAACTCCACAACACACTCTACACACCTGAACTCCACAACACACTCAACACACTCTACACACCTGAACTCCACAACACACTCAACACACTATACACACCTGAACTCCACAACACACTCAACACACTCTACACACCTGAACTCCACAACACACTCAACACACTCAACACACCTGAACTCCACAACACACTCAACACACTATACACACCTGAACTCCACAACACACTCTACACACCTGAACTCCACAACACACTCAACACACTCTACACACCTGAACTCCACAACACACTCAACACACTCTACACACCTGAACTCCACAACACACTCAACACACTATACACACCTGAACTCCACAACACACTCAACACACACCTGAACTCCACAACACACTCAACACACCTGAACTCCACAACACACTCAACACACCTGAACTCCACAACACACTCAACACACTCTACACACCTGAACTCCACAACACACTCAACACACTATACACACCTGAACTCCACAACACACTCAACACACTACACACCTGAACTCCACAACACACTCAACACACTATACACACCTGAACTCCACAACACACTCTACACACCTGAACTCCACAACACACTCAACACACTCTACACACCTGAACTCCACAACACACTCAACACACCTGAACTCCACAACACACTCAACACACTCTACACACCTGAACTCCACAACACACTCTATACACCTGAACTCCAAAACACACTATACACACCTGAACTCCACAACACACTCAACACACTATACACACCTGAACTCCACAACACACTCAACACACTACACACCTGAACTCCACAACACACTCAACACACTATACACACCTGAACTCCACAACACACTCTACACACCTGAACTCCACAACACACTCAACACACTATACACACCTGAACTCCACAACACACTCAACACACTCTACACACCTGAACTCCACAACACACTCAACAAGGAATTCCGATTTGTGTTATGATGGATTTAAGTTGGGACTTCCAGTGGCTGGTGGCCAATAAAGTTAACTTCAGACCCTTAGGAATCGAGGAAGTGGATGGTGATTGGAAGCCGGCGGTCGGGAGTGGTAGGTGCTGACCTACTGGGCAATCTGATCCCTTTGGGCAATCTGATCCCTACTGGGCAATCTGATCCCTTTGGGCAATCTGATCCCTACTGGGCAATCTGATCCCTTTGGGCAATCTGATCCCTACTGGGCAATCTGATCCCTACTGGGCAATCTGATCCCTACTGGGCAGTCTGATCCCTTTGGGCAATCTGATCCCTACTGGGCAATCTGATCCCTACTGGGCAATCTGATCCCTACTGGGCAATCTGATCCCTTTGGGCAATCTGATCCCTACTGGGCAATCTGATCCCTACTGGGCAATCTGATCCCTTTGGGCAATCTGATCCCTACTGGGCAATCTGATCCCAATCTGATCCCGATCCCTACTGGGCAATCTGATCCCAATCTGATCCCTACTGGGCAATCTGATCCCTACTGGGCAATCTGATCCCTACTGGGCAGTCTGATCCCTTTGGGCAATCTGATCCCTACTGGGCAATCTGATCCCTTTGGGAAATCTGATCCCTACTGGGCAATCTGATCCCTTTGGGCAATCTGATCCCTACTGGGCAATCTGATCCCTATTGGGCAATCTGATCACTTTGGGCAATCTGATCCCTACTGGGCAATCTGATCCCTTTGGGCAATCTGATCCCTTTGGGCAATCTGATCCCTACTGGGCAATCTGATCCCTTTGGGCAATCTGATCCCTACTGGGCAATCTGATCCCAATCTGATCCCTACTGGGCAATCTGATCCCTACTGGGCAATCTGATCCCTACTGGGCAGTCTGATCCCTACTGGGCAATCTGATCCCTTTGGGAAATCTGATCCCTACTGGGCAATCTGATCCCTTTGGGCAATCTGATCCCTACTGGGCAATCTGATCCCTACTGGGCAATCTGATCACTTTGGGCAATCTGATCCCTACTGGGCAATCTGATCCCTTTGGGCAATCTGATCCCTACTGGGCAATCTGATCCCTACTGGGCAATCTGAGGCCTTCGATTAAAAGAGAAATGTGGCGGCTGAGGCAATCTGACCCAAATATTAGTTTGTGGAAGAAATGGATGCCTGCGAGATAACATTTAATTAATAGTACCTGCCTTGAATTTCAAGAGTGACAATTGTGAAACAGTTTAAATGAAGACCAGGCGGTCCAGTATGACTAAAGGCCTGAATGAGCAGTACGACTAAAAGCCTGAATGAGCAGTACGACTAAAGGCCTGAATGACCAGTATGATTAAAGGCCTGAATGACCAGGGGCTGGTTTCCTGTAGCATTCTCAACGCTGCATAGTTCGTAACTTCTACCTTAGCTCTACCGTAACATTTTCACGCATTTCCCGAAAGAGTATAGGGAACATTTGCTATGAATGTCTTTTGTACGTCGTTCGTTGGTAAGAGTGGTCTGGAGAACTCTTAGAAATCTCTTAGCTGCACCTTAGCAATGTTTTGGCTCGAGATGCTAGTCGCCGCCACTGTAGCCTACAGTAATCTTTAGAAATCTCTGTTGAGCATACAACTCACTATACTAACTATAGACATACTGTATCCACGGCTACGGCCTAGCTATGTTGCTGCATAGTCATCATCACTATAGACATTCTGTAACCATGGCTACGGCCTAGCTATGTTGCTGCATAGTCATCATCACTATATGCATTCTGTAACCACGGCTACGGCCTAGCTATGTTGCTGCATAGTCATCATCGCTATAGACATTCTGTAACCACGGCTACGGCCTAGCTATGTTGCTGCTAGGGCTGTCAATCGATTAAAAAAATTAATCTAATTAATTACATACTCTGTGATTAATTAATCTAAATTAATCGCATATATAATTTTTGCTGTGAAAGTATTTTAAATATTTAAATTCAAATGAATCATTGAATAATCAGCATTAGTGACATTAAAGTTCAAAGACTCTTTTATTATTATTTTCACTGTTCAAATAATTGCCATAATAATCTATGATATGACCTAATATGCTGAGGAAATAAATTCAAAATTGCTTCGGGAAGAAGTTTGTTTTCACATACAAGGCATTTCAGGCCACAGATATAACCTAGGGGACACAATGAAAATAAATTAACACTCCCCTCAATGTCAACACTTATTTCTTTGCATTGATATGCGACTATAGAGTTAATAAACTCCGGTGATATGCAAATTCCTTGCTGCAGACATTGCAGAGGACTTTATTTTTAACACTTTATTTTTTATCAACACCATCAGGCCGTTTTTTAAAAGTAAATGTTTCAATCAATGATCCAGGCAGCACGTTTTCTTCTCTCTCCTTCATTTTACAGTCTATTTTTTACTGACTAGAACAGCTCGGGGTCAAAGGTCATACGGAATCGATTAATCTGCACTAATTTTTTTAATCAGTTATTTTTTCTCAAATTAATTAATCGAAATGAATCAGTTATTTTGACAGCCCTAGTTGCTGCATAGTCATCATCACTATAGACATTCTGTAACCACGGCTACGGCCTAGCTATGTTGCTGCATAGTCATCATCACTATAGACATACTGTAACCACGGCTACGGCCTAGCTATGTTCCTACATAGTCATCATCACTATAGACATTCTGTAACCATGGCGGCCAAGCTATGTTGCTACATAGTCATCATCACTATAGACATAACCACGGCTACGGCCTAGCTATGTTGCTACATAGTCATCATCACTATAGACATTCTGTAACCATGGCTACGGCCTAGCTATGTTGCTGCATAGTCATCATCACTATAGACATTCTGTAACCATTGCTACGGCCTAGCTATGTTGCTGCATAGTCATCATCACTATAGACATACTGTAACCACGGCTACGGCCTAGCTATGTTGCTACATAGTCATCATCACTATAGACATTCTGTAACCACGGCTACGGCCTAGCTATGTTGCTGCATAGTCATCATCACTAAAGACATACTGTAACCACGGCTACGGCCTAGCTATGTTGCTACATAGTCATCATCACTATAGACATTCTGTAACCACGGTGATTTGTGACCATCATTTTGGAATATGATACGATGATGGGCCAACCCATCCCTTTCAATGACTATGGTTTACAGTTGCGTTTCCCTGCACTAACTTGTTGTTTTGTGTTTACAGTTGCGTTTCCCTGCATTTATTTGTTGTTTTGTGTTTACAGTTGCGTTTCCCTGCACTTATTTGTTGTTTTGTGTTTACAGTTGTGTTTCCCTGCACTTATTTGTTGTTTTGTGTTTGTTTTGTTTACACTACAGAAACATTTCTTTTTTTATTTCACACAAGAATGACAATAATGATGGTAAAGATGGCAGTGATTCATATGAAGTGCATAAAGATGGCAGTGCATCAGTGTTGGCATAACACAACACAGAGTTGTATTTATTATATTTTATGTATCTGTTTATTTAATAGGGACTCTATCGAGTTCTTAAACAGACACATTGGCCATTAATTAATTAATTTATTTATCCTTTATTTTACCAGGTGATGTCCCATTGAGATATTCAAATCTCTTTTACAAGGGAGCCTTGGGACAACAATTAAACACATTGTGTTACAAGAATGCCATTTTGACAAAGGATTGTTAGGTGTCGTTTACAGAGTTCCACTTTAACATAGCTGTGAGTTTTCAAGTGCTATTATGTCTTATGTGGGAAACACTGTAAGCACTCAGCAGAAACTAACTGTAGGCAAGGTACTGTAATACCTCACTTTGACCAGCAGAGAGCAGTCTATAGACAGGCAACATGCAACTCCTAAAATAACGCCTCATGCAGGTCACAAGAGAGTTAAGAGAGTCATTGCCCCTGTTGCTCTTGGGGGCTCCTTGTACTGTCTGTAAAGCACTGCAAGACATTTGTGTTGTCGCTAGCGCTGTACAAATATTATTGAATTCAACTTAATTCTATGTGTGCTGATTCCATGCCGGGTCATTTTGCATCGACCTATAAAATGCTGCCACTTCTGGGAGGTCTACTGGAACACAGTTTGCTAAAGTATCATCTGTGCCATAAGAGCCTAACATGGCCAGTCCCAAAGCAGGAACACTTTAACTTATTGTTTACAGGCAGTAGTCAAAAAATAAGCAAATTTATGGAAACGCTGGCATAACCAGGGGCGCCTTAATACCACCCGAGGCCCCTGGGCTATATGTTTTTTAAGGCCCGCCCCCCGCAAATATTAATTATGATTAAATGATACCCGGCCCGCGATCTGACCCGACACATAGCGTGCGCTTTTGGTTAATAACATGCAGTGTAGCCTATCATTATTCAGCCTATGTAAAACCTTTACATAAACAGGAACAGAAAGCCCTCGAATCACGTCAGCCTACCCGTGGCATCGCTTATCAAAAAGGCTAGCCTACTGCACGAAAACAAGCGTTGAACTTTTACAACACTGGCTGTAGGCTAAGTTAAAAGATGGGTACACATATCGACGTTTAAAAGCTTTTCAAAAGTGCATGTGTTTGTCGTGTCGGGGGGTTCCCCAGGAGTTTTTTTGAAATTCTGTCTAACACACCAGTTTAACGCAGTTTGGGAGGGACAGAAATACTTTTAGCCTACAGAACAAGCTGGCTCATGTGACGTGAACATGGCTACCTTATGCATTATCACTACACTACATGGAGACATATCTCACGTTAACAATGGAGAAAACATAACATAGACTATTATATGTGCGAATGGGTTAGCACAAACTTAGCTGTTGGTGAACGGAGATGCAGATCACTATTTCATTTATTTGCGCCACAGCCCATGTTCTGAGAGACAAGTGAAATACATGTTTTCAAAGCCGTTTCATTTCCAGGCTATTTGCTACGATATTTACCTGCTATGCCTTCTGTTTTTTTTTTTTTTCCAATTCAAATTTATTGAAACAAAGTGAGGTACAGAGGTAAATTAACACAGTAACCTTCAATAGTGAATAAACATAAGAATGCTCAACAGAAAATACAAAGAAAATATACATGAATGAGACATTAAAACAAAATAATGATAAAGAAATAAGGCAAAAAACAAATACATAAAAAGGCTATCTTTATTCCTCTTTAAAAAGGTTTCGGTAAATCTTTATCGTTTTCTCACTTTTTTTACAAATAATTAGTGCTAAAGTTTGCATGTATATATTGAGTTCACAAATAAAAGCTTCCAGATTTGGGGGCTTTTTAATACATCTGCATTTATGAATATGGAATTTCCCTAATAAAATAAACAAGTTTAAAATAAAATCGATATTAGGGTCAGAGTGCTTAAAGTACAAAATAACATTCTTATATGTTATTTCAATGTTTTTATTCAATTTATTTAATATATATCTCTCCAAACCAGTCCAAAACTTAACTGAGTGTGTGCAACTGAAAAACACATGAGACCAAGACTCAGGCTCAGTGTTGCAAAAGGAGCATTTATCATCAATATCTAAACATTTAGAGAGATGAACAAGAGTAAATATTATGAAGAATCCTAATATGTATTTCTTTTATTTTATTATTTATGCAATATTTGTGAGGTAACAACCAGGCTGTTTGCCACCAAAAGTCTGAAAATATACTGTTCCAGTAGGCTTTCCCTCTAGGGGAGATTTTTCTCTTTTCACATAATGTATTGCGTATGTTTGTTGTTGTTGTTTCTGAACTAAAAATGTTAATACCGTTAATCATCAGAGGAGGGTTAAGTCTCAACGATTCTTGATAGCTGAGGTGACATTTCATCAAAAAGGATAGGCCAACAGGAATAGCTTTGAATACAGTTATATTCTCTACTTGTAACTAAAGATTTGGTATCAAGGAATCGTTCATACTGTAGCTCAGCAGTGTTCCATCAGTGTCAAAAAGATCATTAACATAAACAACACCTTTAGCAATCCAATTTGCTTAAATAAAGATTTATTACTTACTGTTATGTTTTCATTATTCCATATAATTGTTTTATGTGGTGAAAAGTTATGGGAGTAACATAACTTCCAAGCTAAGAGAGCTTGTTGATAAAATTTAGAGAGTTTTATCGGGAGTTTGGGGAGACTAAAGTTACAAGAGAGTAAGAAGTGAAGACCTCCTAACCTCATAAAAATATTGTATGGAATAAAAAACCAAATTGATTGTGGAGCTTTAAGACATTCCTTTATCCATTTAACCTTAAATGTATTATTTAAGTCAATGAAATTTAACAATTCAAATCCTCCTTCTTTTCTGGGTCCTGACAGTACATCTTCCTTAAGTAAGTGTTTCTTATTTTTCCATGTGAAATTAACAAGCATTTTGTTGATTTCTTTAAGGTTTGAGTCCTGAAGAAATAAGGAAAGAGCCGGATATACCAGTCTTGAAATACCTTCAGCCTTGGTTAAAAGAATTCTTCCCTGAATACACGTTGAAGCTATATATTCATTATATTTTGCGCCTTTTTAATTCTGGGGAAGAAGTTGATCTGTTGTCTTGTTACAATGTCTTTTGTCACATCAATACCCAAGTATTTGATTGTTTTCTTGACCAGTATATTACAAATGCTTTTCTCTTCTGCATCATACAATGTTAAAATTTCACATTTACCTATGTTAAGATGTAAACCAGAAGCCTTGGAGAATTCATTAATCAATTCTATGGCTGGTCCAATTTGATATTTATCTTTTAGAAACAAAGCAGTGTCATCTGCCAGTTGTGTTATTCGTAATTCTCTTTGAAATATAGATAGACCTTTTATGTTAGGGCTATTTACAACCTTTAATGAAAGTAGTTCCACAGCAATCAAAAATAGAAAGGGTGAAATTGGGCAGCCTTGACGCACAGATCTGTTGACAGGGAACCTTTGGGAAGTTGTTGGATAGATCATTAAGTTACTATTGATATCTTTGTAAAGCATTTTGACAACTGAGATAAAATAGTCTCCGAATCCCAACAACTCCAAAGCTCTAAATATTAAAGGATGTTCCACTGTGTCAAACGCTTTATAAAAGTCAAGAAAAATCATAACTGCCTCTGCATTCACATGCTCAGAATAATCAAGCAAATCCAAGACTAATTAGTGGGTTTGATCCAGCAAGACCACAGCATGGCGAAGCCATGCTTGCTGGAGCAAGCCCACTATTGTTCTTCTTAAGTTTACTTATATCTTCTTTTTCACCCACTTTTTGTACTCACTACTGCTCCTAGACCGTTTGAGCTATCGACGCGGTTCAAACTCCAAAAATTCAGGCCCGAACCGGTGTAGTGCGCGTGTTACTTTCGTGTCGCTGGCCCTTGTCGTTTTCGCGTTATTCCCGTTTTTTTTAAAGCCAATCCATGTTCATATAGGTCATTAAAAAAATAAAGTATTTTCCCAATCCATTTAGCCCAGTTCTATGCCCAGCTAGCTCCATTCAAACTTAGTCATGTGTACAGTTGTATAGATTATTATCATTGAGAAACACACTTTCATACAGATATTATGCACATCCACGCATCACTATTATTCAAGTTTAGTTACTCATCATTGCCCGGCAAGAAGTCCACACTCAATTAAATTGTCTTGCCACGATCTGTGGAGCTTACAGACAACGTTAAATTACCATTGGTTCTGTATGCTATTTAAAGCCGACCTAACGATGAGTCCCTTCATGACGGTGTGTTGCAATGCATTCTGGGTGCTGTGATTAGAGTAAAAACTAGATGTACCGCATAGCGGTACAAAATATGACCGCCGCTCAGTCCTGTACATCCGTTCCGCGAAAAGAAATCACACTTCAATTTATCTCCATATTTTACTCCATCCCCCACTCTTGAAACCTTTGTGTAGGCCTATGCTTGTTTGGCATGCCTGAGTGTGTGTGTGTGCGGCTGCACAGAAAGTAGCCTACTGGTGCTGAAAAGGTGAATAGATTGTAGAATAGCCAAAGAAGATGTAGCATTGTTATAAAACCTTTAAAATCTCTAAACAATCACAAGTAGGGCAGTTCATCACAGTTCATCCATTGCAACTGGATTGATGAAAGGTCACTTACACCTGTAGGCTACATTGTATTTGGGAAAAGCAAAAGGTATCAGCATAATGTTATTTATTTATTTATTTATTTATTTATTTATAAACAAAAACATCTCTGTCAATTCCATGCCGTTTTCATCAGCTATCAAAAACAAAGGTCATTTTTGGATGGATGGATTTTTTGTGAATGTTTCTTCTTCTACATAAGATTTTAGTCATCTTTAGTTCATGTGATACTTTATTGTCAATGCACAAATTAAGTAACAGTAGTCTGAAACGTTATTGTTAATGCACAAATTAAGTAACAGTAGTCTGAAACGAAATGCTGTTTTACATCTAACCAGTGGTGCAAATAACTGACATGTCCAAATGGGCCTTGATGAAATGCGTTGCTAGACTGTTCATACACATTTTAACGGGCCAAAGTTGAAGAGCTGTTGTCCGTTATTGTTCGTGCAAATATAGGCTGATTCATGTTCCCTTGCATTGTGTAACTGAGGTCCATGGCTAGTCTGGCTTTCACCAGACCAAGCTCAATCTTTTAAGAAATCAAAAAATAAATAGCGGGCAGATCAGGCTGGGTTCACCTAGCCTAGTCCATAGGCACCCGATATTGTTTAATTTTCCGATTGAGATATCCACGCTCTGGCTATTCTAAATGCAAAAATGCAACAGGGAGTTATGACAAAACTGTAACTAACAAACTAGATCCTAATAGAAAGCTGATAGCTTCCCTAGGCTACAGGTAGGCTTATAAGGTAAGGTAGGCTCCTTTGGAAACCAATGGCTTACGCCTTACAGTACAGAATGATTTTTGTAGCACGTGCAACAAATGACAGTCGAAAGATACAATTACAGTGCTGCTATCAATTTGCTTGGTATAACCGCATTTATAGTTTTCTACAAATGCAATCAATCAAATTGGCCTCCATCACTCAACCAACGCTAACGGTAACATTACCTAGGTCCTTATTGATATTATAAGATTAATGTACCTGCAGTAAAAACCAAGCATGTCCGATAAACATCCTCAGATTTATTTCGGCTTCAAGAAGAAATGGGAATTACATTTCATGTGAACATCGTCCTATCCTTATTAGATGTTCTCTGCGGTAAACTACAGGTCCTTGTAGGAAGCGTCCATTGTTTTTCCAACCTACTTTTAACTTCCAACAAAATTACGTCTCACTGCAACGATGCGCCATCTAGTGGACAAACGGCTACTTATCGCCAATACTGGAAATGCAGCCATGATGATGATGAATATTTATTTTGGCTTTCTTTTAATCCTACTGAATTTGTAATTATGTATCGGCCGTTCTAATACCGATAGTATGTGGGTGCCTGTGTGTGTGTGCATGTGTATATGTGTGCACCGCCATCTACAATGAGGGCCAATGAGTGTACAGTCACTAAATGTACACATAACCTAATTTTTTTTAGACCGCCCCATGGATGAAATTCTACTTGCCATACCCCCAGAGAATGCCAGGTTAATCATACACATAAAATTTGGTGCAGTTCTGAACATCTTAACTGAAGATAGGGGCGATTAAAGCAGAATAATATTGCATTTTCATTTTTTACCGGGGGGGTGCAAATCACAAATGAGTGATTATGGGCCAGGTTGATGTGGGCCCTTGAGACCAATATACCATAAAAGATTCTTCATCCTCAGTGCCACGGTTCAGGTAGTTATTTAGGAAAAACTGCTTTTTTTGCGGTTCGGGGGGCCCAGCACGGGGAGGGAGTGGCCCCCGGGGACGAAACGAAATTTTTCCGTAAAAGTCTAGTGGGGCTACATACCCACCAAATTTCATGTGCCCCGGTGGTTCGGTGTCCCGGGTATCGTTGACCAAAAATTCAGGAAGTAGATGACAGAAAAAACAAAACAAAAAAAAAAAAACGTTGACAATCCCTATATGACCGCCGCTAGCGAAGCTACCAAATCGCTACCAAGGCTCCAAATAGCAACACACTTACACCGTAGCATAATGAGGGTATCTACATGTAAACCGAAGCATTGACAACTGTGTAAGTCTACAGGCAGTTTATTAAAAAGAAAAACAGTACCGTTCACGTCTCGTTCACATATACAGACGGGCGTCATCTTGGGAAAACACAACTCTCTGGGATGTGACGTAAATCTCGCGTGAAACCTTGTTGCCAGAACAGCAGGGAAGAGGCAACAGGATAGCAGCACGAAAGATACACAGGATACACACGGAATTCGAACGAATTTGAAGACATCGAAGAACGAACCCTTTTAGTTTGATGGATGTCCTTATCAGTTTATGGTCTAATTTATGAACGTGTCGGGTCAACGTCAACGATAAGTAAGTTAGGCTAACGTAAACGTTAGCTATTTGCTGTTGTCATATGCTATATGCTTTACGTGATGGCCATTTATCACACTGTTTGCAATGAAGTGAATGGAGTCATTTTAGGTACTACTTTTACAAGGTCTGTAGTTCTGTCAAAATGTATCTTATCTTTGAACAGACTACATGGTTATCTTCCTTAGACTTCGTAGATGTAGTTACTACAATTTGGAGGCGAAATTCGAAGTGCAAATATGGTTTAAATGTGTAAACAAGACGCCTGATGTTTAATATATGTTAATGAATGGGCACAGTATTATTGTGTACAGTAATGGGCTATCAGTAGTATGTAAACAGTTCATGTGTTATGTGATTTACATAAACTAGTAAACAACAGAAATGTTAAAAGCTGGTATTGTGTTTCCTGAATTCTTACATTCAGGCATTCAAATGAAATGTAATTAAATAGCATATATATACTCTATCAGTGTATGATGCTTGCATGAGGGAAACATCCCAAAACAACGGCACCCATATAATTGCTGTTGTTTTGAGAAGTATTTCTCATGCAATCATCATGCAACAATGCAAAAACAATGAGACTAGTGTAGGCCTAATTATATTTTACATTAGTAAAGCAGTACTCTGATGTGCATGCTTTCACAAACTTTTGTGAACAATCTTAGCACTTTAAACATTGACTGTTTTGAAGTGCATGTAGGCAATATAGTATAAAAATAATAATAATTGTGATATCATTACAATTTGATGGGGGGGTGGGAGGAGGGGGTGGGTTCATGTAGGTGGGCCCTATGACCCCAAAGTATGCCTTGTCTGGGCCTCAGGTCAAAGAAGTTTGAGAAAGGCTGATGTAGACGACAAAGCAGCAAGGAGGCGTCGTGTGATCATTTAAACAAGTTTTATGACAAGGTCGATGAGGGTGGGAAAAATCGTACATTTCTGTGCAAACTTTGCCCGCACTTCAGTCACATTGTCTTTTAAGAAAATGCAGTCCTTTTTTCGGTTCCAGCAGCCAACAACCTCAGAACTGACCCTTCAGGCCTCTCAGGAGGCGCTGGCCTTTAACCGCAGCCAGAAGAGAGTCAGCAGAAATTTGATTGCCTTTAAAAAATCTGACTTCTTAAAAAATCTTAAACTGGCTGCATTACGTGATTATTTCTGAGATTCTGATACGTTTTTAACCATGACCTATACACAGTTCTGGTTTGAAAATGTATCTCTTAAAATAATCACTATGCCGTCAGCTTAAGATGGCTTACTAGCAACTAACTTATTACCCTAGCAACAACCTAGAAACCACCCCTGTAATGTCAACCTAGCGACCACCATAGCAACCAGCATAGCAACCACGTTATTTATGCGTTTTAGCTTATTGGATGTTGCGTTAATGCAGATAACTTTTGATCCGTGTGCCCGATTTTCATAAATGAGGTACCGTCGGAATCCTTGGATGAGGCCGAGTTCCATGCCACTGATCAAACCCACTCTTGCAGTTCCTCGGAACCGCAATTCTAGTCTTATATTGTTACTTATGTGACGGTTAGTCATGAAGCCTGTTTGAGTTTCACTTATTATTTCTCCAAGGTCTCTTTTCAGACGCCTGGCAAAAATAAGTGCAAAAAGTTTATAATCTATATTGAGAAGTGTTATGGGCCTCCAGTTATCTACATACAGGGTATCTTTGTTAGGTTTGGGTATCAGGTTAATCAATCCTTGTTTCATTGTTGTTGTCATTTCCTTATTATCAATACACTCTTTATACATATTCATAATAGGAGATTCAATAATATCCCAGAAAAAAAACATAAAACTCTGTGGATAAACCATCAATCCCTGGAGATTTACCAGATTTCATATGATTTAGTGCTTCCAGCAACTCAGAATTTGAGATGGGTTGGTCGCAATTCATTCTGAAATGGTCTGAGATGGTAGGTATAAATTCTCTGATATTGTTTAAGAATTCTTCACATTGTTTTGTTTCAAATTGGGATTTATAAAGTTCTCTGTAAAAAGAGCTTACGTAATCGGCTATATCTTTGGGATTAGTATTCAGGTTATCATTTATTTTTAAAGCAGACATACTATTCCTTTTTCGGTTACGCTTTTCCAATGCAAAAAAATAACTGGAGTTCTTTTCACCATTTTCTAACCATGTCGCCCTTGATCGAATGAAGGCACCTTTAGCTGCATTGACACATAAATCATCTATTTCCATTTGAAGTTGCATTAGTCTAGCCTGTTCAGAGTCTGACAGATTATCCTTATTCAATAAAGGTTCCAAATTATTCATAATTTCTCTTTCTCTTCGATTACTAGCCTTTTTTTATGTCTTTACTGCGCTTAATAGCAATTTCTCGTACCTTAAATTTAAAGTACTCCCATTTCTGTATACTATTTAATTCATTACGGTTGAAAATGTCTTGGGCTAATATTTTAACCGATGACTGAAAATCCCTATCTTTAATTAAGTTATTATTTAACTTCCAGTATCCTTTTATGTTTTTAGCAATGGTCTTGGAACCAGTCAACTGTATAGTCACCAGCTTATGATCAGATAATGGGGCATATGAGTGAGACACTTCAGAAACATACTGCAGGCAAGATGTCGAGGTTAACCATAAATCTATGCGTGCACCTGGCATTACACCAAGTAAATTCTTTACTGTCAGGGTTAAAGAACCGCCATACATCTGCTAGAGATAGCTTTTCACTTAAATAAAGAGTGGGTTTGAATAGACGATTATGTGAAGTTCTCTCTGGGATCCTACCCATCAAATCATTGGGAGCATCATTAAAATCACCTCCTATAACCCAGTATGCATTTTGGTATTTGCCATGTATATTCAGCAACATAGAATGGATCTGAGTGAACATGACTTTAGCCAGAGCAACATCGTTGTGGCCATATACATTACATAATATGAAAAGAGATTTATCGAGTTTAATTACAGATATTATCCATCTACCCTCATTGGACTTGATTGTCTCTAAGATTTCACCTGATAATCTGTTAAACATGAGTGCAACACCTGCTGAATGATTTGAAGCATGACAAAAATAAGCCTGATCTCCCCATTGAGCTTTCCAGAATGAAATGTCTTTTTCGCATGAGTGTGATTCTTGTAAGAAAATAATGTTGCCATTTGTTTTTCTGATAAAGAGGAATATTGCCTTGCGCTTAATATTATTGCGTATACCTCTTACATTGAGTAAAATCATTTTTAATGAACTGAACTTAAAATCTGCCATAACAAACTTAAAAAAATTAAGGTACTGTGTTAGAAAAAGAAAAAAACGATAAGACTGTAGCCTAATTGGCTCTTGCAAAAAACCTCTAAGAACTGCTAAAGAGTAAAGGGTACCAGTATACATCCAACCTTAAACTATACCGAGATGCAAAAATCTGTAGCCGAATATAAAAGACTTATTATATTAATTAAGCCTAATCATTTTAACAAATCAACTTATGAGATTTAACAACTGAACATATTCCATTTAACAACTCAACCAACCTGCATGAGTCAAACAAGACTACTCGGGAATAGAACGATTGAAGAGAGTAGAAAGCCTATAAAGACAAGGTTGATTAAACAGGCTCCTTAATTGTTTCTGCAGTGAATCTTTTCCCCTCGATGATGACATCAGGTACTCGCCAAGTTGTCTTTTCCCCCTCTTTACGTGCCTTGTCAACAAGAGGCCAAAGTTTATTACGACACTGTCTCTCCCAATATGTCAGATCCTCAGCCATACGCAAGTTGTGATCTGCCAACACTTTGGCCTTCAGTGAAGCTCTCCATATTTTCTGCCTGAAGGTGCGCAAGGAGAACTGGATTAACACAGGACGTGCACCTCCATTTTGTCTATGGTTTCCAACTGTATGAATTGTGTCGATGAGGATATCCATCTTGTTTTTTTCATCTGGAGCTATTTCCCCTAAAATCGCGTAAATCTGCTGTCTTAAGTCATCGGAAGTTTCGTTGGTTTTTTCAGGGAGATTGTGAAGTCTTAGATTCCAACGTCGACTGTAGCGTTCTGCTTCTTCAATTTTCATATCTTGCTCAGACAGCCGTAACTTAACTGCTTGCACTTTGTCGTCAGTCGTTTTTGTTAAGTGTTCTAAGCCTTCCATGTTTTCTTTGATGGACTTAATGTCTGCGGTATTCTTGCCAATCTTGTGCTTGAGGGAAGTGAATCTGCTGGCTAGATCATGGATAGCTTTTAATATGTCTGAATTAGATACCTCTTTTTCGTTGACTATGCAAATTTTCTTGTGGTTCGGACTTGCTACAGGCGTCTCAATTTGAGGTGAGCATATTGATGCAGATTCTCCCTCCTCAAAATCCATTAGCAAATTCCCTTTTACTTTCTTGTCTTCTTTACGTTTCATGACGATGCTCGATTTAGGCTAAGTCTACTCTGCAAGTTGGCGGGCTTGTTACTCCAGTCTTGTTCAATTATGCTAGCGGGCTTGTTAGCAAAAGCAGTTCATAGCATTAGACAGTCAGATTCGAAAAGTTTGTTATCGATATTAATTCAGTCCAAACATTGAATTCATTCTTTGTCAAGCTTGACTAAGTTCTACTTTATCTTGCATTCCTTCCGACTGGTATATGACTATTCATACTTACAAAGAAAGCATACAATACCCTAAACTTCTTCAGAGCTTAACACAAGGTGTGTGAATTGGTCGCCATCTTGGCCCCCCTCCCTGCTATGCCTTCTGTTTTCATGGACAGTTACAGGAATCCACGTAATTCGTTTATCGTTGCTTCAATCCTACCCACGTTATCTCCAGAGTTTGTATGATACGTTTGTCAGTCAGTTTCAGCCTCTCCTCTAGCTCCTCTACACCCGTTAGGATTTATTACGTTTTGTTACATTTTGTTACACTCTAGAATTGGAGAAGACAAAGGGTGCCTCTGCATGGATGTAATTGTAGAGCAGTACGATGTGCTCAATTATTTAGGCTAGCTCCAGAGTAGGCTAATGACGCCGCGAATACGGACACGCCGTTTAATATTATTGATTATCATTATTATTATTAGGAGGCCCCTCATTGGTCGAGGCCTCTGGGCTGAAGCCCAGGTAAGTCCCTGCATTAAGGCGCCAGTGGGCATAACCCTTTAGAGTGTATAGGCTAATAGTACAAATCTGACCCGAACAAAGGCTGGTGAGTTGTGTGGCAAATTTACACTTCAAGTCCAGTGGACAGAAAGGTGAACCCGGAAATGTTGAGTACACCAAAGTTTTATGATGCAAATATATAGTATGGGTTCCCAGCATGCAGAAACTGCCGGATGCTAATTTGCATATGTTGGGCAATTTGTGTAATTGAGCTAATTAGCATGAATTAGCATAATCACCTATATTGATCATATTATAAGAGCTGCTTGGCCAAAATGGACCATGTTAGTATGTTTTTAGGGGTTACTGGAGATGCTGTGTCCATATCTGACATTTTCAAGATTCAAAATCACTATTTAAACTTGGTTTGGTCACGTTGTTACTCTCATTAAGCTGATTTTGCTGAGTTTTTGGGGGCGATTTAGACGGATTTTTGGAGGATAAAAATGTTCAGTGTGTAGGAATAATTTGGATCCTCAAGTTATTTCTGAATTCCACAATCATTTTGGAAATAGCTATTCACTGGCCCTCTGCTGTGACTCACAATTGAGTAACAAAGTGAAGAACTACAGTAGCCTCTACTACTCCTCACTGTCCTCATCCGTTGTCCTGTCGCCATCTTCTCCAGACTCTTCATCCCTGTCCTTCTGCTGTTTTTGCTGTGTAAATATATTGCCACATGTAACATCACTGCCTTTGCAGAAACAATAATTAGTACAGGCCAGGCCTGCAGCTGCACTTTCCAGATACATGTATACACAGTTTTAACCCAGCTGTGCAGTTACAGCTGATAACATCTAACAAATCAGGAGGAGCAACAGGACTTGAATCGAGGGTGGGCAAGTTCCTCTCCTTTCTTCATACCTGTCTTCTAACTCCCTCCAAACGCGGTTATATCCACAGCCGGTGGATCAGGACGGTCTGCTGCTTTCCAAAGCAGCACCTGTAGATGGGCACGTTTTCCATGGAGGAGCAAGTTGTGTTCTGTAGGAGACAGTGTCTTCAGTGCTGGAGGAGCCGGGAGTGGGAGACCTCACCGCCAGGGATGAATTACTGCACGGGCCTACCGGGCCCTAGCCTGACGAGCCAGACCCACATTAACATGTAGGGTCTGGACACTCACCGTTCGCAGTGCTCAGTCCGAGGGGCGGGATAATCAGTTGTCTTTCAAATTCCCTCTGCACGCAATAGGACAGCGGCAGCGCTATGAGTCCCATGCGTTTCCCACCAGCGGAGCTAGTTGGCTAGTTCAAACGTTTGCCAACTTAATAAAAGCTTAACTCGTGTCACACTGTTCGCCAACAGCAACATCCTTCTTATTTGTTTTCAAGTAGCAGGGAATTCAAGCCAAACCGTTGCAACTCTGCCATCAATCATTATGTTAAGCCCACCTAACGACTCTATACACGATTTCATTGGCCCGGAGAAGTTTCGATATCTGGAGCTCACAAGCCAACGGAGAGTTGCTAGACTAGACCTGGCAGCAAATATAATTTGCTGCCGCTAGGGGCGCGTCTAGATTTCTAGGCTAACCGGGCCCGGCCCAGGGGCCCAAGGGGTCAGAAGGGACCCTGAAGCCCAAGCCTTTGCATGAAATCATTGCCTTAATATCAACACATCAGGATGTAGGCTATGAATCTGATTGAATTTAGTACTGGCCATCCCCAAAATGCACCAGAATACAGGAAATCACATCAAACAAATTAAAACATTTCTGAGGAAGGACCTCCAAACCCCCCTTCCACATATGCAACAATTAATGGGGGGCCCTTAATACATCTGGGCCCAGGGGCCCGAAAGTTCATAATCCGTCCATGCTCACCACTAGGTGGAGGCCCAAGCAAAAGGATCCGAAGAGAACCCTTGTAAGGGGTACTAAGAAGCTTACAGAGGCCTTCAGTAGAAGCCGCAGGAGGAGACCAGCCGTCGCCTGGGCTACGGGAGAAATGCTTGCCTAAAGAGGGTTTTGATGCAGTGGCCACGGCGGAGAAGGACTTCACGCGACTGGGAGAGCGGTCTGAGGAAGCGGCCTTGGAAAATAAGGTAGTGACGCTGGCCTGGGTGCTGACTTAATAGAGAGAAGACCTTGAGCCCCTGCCCCCACCGGACAGCTTTAGGCTGGAGTTGGCGGTGGCCCTGGCTGTGGAGCAGAGCAGAGGTGGAGCGGCAATGAGGTGGTGCCTTGAGGACGGACGGTTGGCGGAGCCTGTTCGAGTCGGCCTGTTCGCCGGTGCTCTTTAGAAAAATAAGGGGGAAAAAAATTGGTTGTGTGAAATCCGATGGCATGAGCCAGAGAGAAGGTCTAGGCCTTGGCGCGATCGTGGCGGTGTGGAGCGGCCGGAACAGCGGAGGACAGCTCTGCGACAAGGCAGCAGAGGAGGGACGCCAACGTCGGTAGCTGTAGCTGTGCGCAGCGTGGTCTGGCTGCGATGGAACTGGAGTCTGCTGCCCTGACTGGCGAGCCGACGGAGTGGAGCATCGGAGGTGCAGTGCAGGTTACGGTGCTCAGCGCCGGGCAGTCTGTGGCAGTGGAGGCTAGGCCCCGCCAGGTGTTGGAGGAACGTTGCGGTGGTGCACACTGCGAAAGTGCGACCTGAGGGCGTTCTCTGAAGGGAGCTGGGGACAAGAGGCGACAGACCAGGTGACTGCTAGCACGCCCCGCATTGGGCCGCTGGTGGTTGTGGTTCCCCAGGGTGAGTAGGGCTCTAGAGTTGTAATATAAATAGTAGGCCTAAGCTATAGGCTAATCTGCATAAAGTGTGCTGTCATAAATATCAGACATTCAGTATTCTCTCTTTTTATATCAGGATATAAAATAATACAAATATATTACATTGTAATCCTCTGGTACTCTAAGGTAGGCTATTGAAATGTCTAGCCCCCCCCCTCCAAAAAAAGAAAAATCGAGGTTCGTATCAAACCGTGGGTCAAAAATCATGATACGAATCGAACTGTTAGCTTGGTGTATCGTTACAGCCCTACTGTATATCGCTACAGCCCTATCCTCCAAAAATATGTCTAAATTGTACCAAAAAACTCAAAATCAAAATGCGATTAATTAATGAGAGTAAAATGTGACCAAACCAAGTTTAAATAGTGATTTTGAATCTTGAAAATGTCAGATATGGACTCAGCATCTCCAGTAACCCCTAAAAACATACTAACATTGTCCATTTTGGCCAAGCAGCTCTTATATGATCAATATAGGCTATTATGCTAATTTATGCTAATTAGCTCAAATCCGGCATCCGGCAGTTTCTGCATGCTGGGAACCCATACTATATATTTTCATCATAAAACTTTGGTGTACTCAACATTTCCGGGTCCACAATGGGGCTCTATGGGCTGTCCACCGGACTATTACCACAATTTCTCTCACAAGATTGGCTGGGTCCTCGTTGAGGTAGACACACAGGAGGCACTCCCGGCCCTACATCAACATCCTCAACGTCATCACCATCACCGTCCTAAGTCAAGAGGGATAAGGAGACAATCAAAACATTTAATTAGACATACCTTTTAACACATTACACACATCGCTGCAATCAAATAGCCACAAAAGAGGGATAAGGAGACAATGACGTTTGATTAGACTCCGTCGCTCGAGCACCCACGGAAAACATCGAGCACCCACGTGTGCCAGCTTACAGTCCCGGCTAAATTTACATTAATTTAAAATCAAACATCGCAGTTGATGTTAAATTCAGCATCTCTCATAATGTGATTGGCTATGTTGCTGTCAATCCCGTACTCCATATCCATACCATCAATGAGAGCGTCTCTCGTATGAAAATTCCTGACACTTCCCACCTGAAGAATTAACGCAAGGCTTTGTCGGGTCTTCAGCCCCGAATGTTTACTGTAAAATGTATATAGCCCTGAATATCATTTTAAAAGTAGTCTGACAAAGCTTATTGTTTTGTGACACAGCTAAACACTGGTACCTCATAGAACGTCTATAACATAGCATAGGTGGTCGCAACTCACAAAAGTAAAGCAGATAGAAAGAACTCACGCAAATCTAGCCTACAACACGCAGACAGCTTCATGCGCAGGGGAGAGAGAGCGCGCGCACAGGTGCTTTATGATTCTGATGGTATCTTGCTAATTCACTGAAGAAAGACTTATGATTATGGATAGAAAGAACATTCTGAAAAGGAAAGGAGTAAGGCAATGAGGAGCAATGCTATAGTGGAATACTCATGTTGCTGTATCAGCAGATGAGAAGGACCTGAGAGTGGATGGATAGGCTATATCTCGTTTTTGTAACGGCAAAATATAATTTCTGTTTATAAAAACAAGGGAAGGTGTTTTTCCTTTTAGTTTGGGTTAACGCAATTAACCTTCTGAGTTACGTAAACTGTTCAGGAGTCAAACGACGGATCATGTAATTTAGGAGTAGTGTAGGTGACTGAAAGTGCACAAAAAGTATGCAACATATGCATACTTTGCTATTGTTTCAACCAGCCTGTTGTCCATAGCCTGTCAAGAGAGTGGTGCCGGAACAATTTTAAGGCTATTTCGCATAGGCTACTCAATGGTGCTATTTCACACGCATTATAGCGACCCCCACTCACCGGGGTTAGGTGGAAGGTGTTAATAGACGATTGGCGTAGCCTACAGTGGACTATGGGTGTCAAAATGGCTCAAAAATGACGTTCGAATATCCCCTCTAAAATAAACACATGTATTCGAATATATTGGAATATCTAGGCTATATTATTTGCGCATTATGTCAGTGACGCACATCATGTCATCTGTTTTTAACTTTTTGGAAACTTTTGAATTAACTGAAAGAAGATAAATATTTTTCGTTAGTTTTGAAAGTTTATTTTTACGTAGCCTACAATGGCCAGTTCCGACAAAGTTGAAATTACTCTTTTTGAAACAATGAGTGAGTAGGCCGCGCGTTTGTATGGTTATATTGCTTGACAGGGGGGATCCCAAGCAGCTTTCAGCCATAAAGGCTACTTTGAGAATTCACCCGACACTGATATTCAAAATGTTGAAACTATTTCGGCATAAGCAGTTTAATTAAATGTAATGTTAGTTGTAAACAAACGGGCTACTTGGTGAGGCTTGGCCTCACAGATGCGCTCGTGCCTTAAATGGCAAGAAAAATCTTCACGATATAGGCCTATTAACTGACCGCCCGATTCACGTTGGCTGGGGGGCAGGGGGCGCCATCAGACATTCCCAAGGGTCTATGAGTTGTTAATCCGGCCTTGCCCCCAACGAACGCAACTTTCCACCTCTGAGACAGCTTAAAAGAAGTCGAGAGGACTCCTAACTCACTAAGTGGAACACACTGCCAGTTCCTACAAGGGCAGGGACCTCCCTCTCCATTTTCAAAAAACTCCTGAAGACCCAGCTCTTTAGGGAACATCTCCTCATAGCACCACTTACAACAAGTCTTGCTTATCCTAGCACTTACCAGCCGTCTTGAACTGATACGTAGCTGTTAAAAACAGCACTAACTGATGCACTTATTCTTACTGTACTCTACCGTTTTTTAAATTGTCCTAAAATTGTTGAGAATTGCTTTAAAACTTTTTACCATGTTGTTAGTCGCTTTGGCTAAATATGCGTCAGCCATGTAATGTAATGTAATGTAAGACCTACTTACTGTAGGCTGCGCAAACCACAGGCCTTTTTTTGGGGCAAGCCTGCATTCGAGGCCGGCCTTCTGTTGAAGAATTTTATATAAAGCCTGCGCTAACAGTAATCCCCCTACCCCCGCTACCACAGCTGTGGATAGTGTGGCATGCTCACGCGTTATGTCTCCTTGCAAACTAGGCCTATAGCCCAACCATTTACGTCTTCAAAAAATAACAACTTGCCAGATATGCCTTCATATCTTTGGGCTTCATTCAGCATTTTGTTCTTCCACTGGAAATTACTCTTCTACATTTGCTGCCTGCTGCATCCTTTCTGTTTGTATTGTTTAGAAAACTTTTGACGTCTTGAGTTAATGCATTAAACATTGTTTGCTGGTAACCAGCCACAAATAGCCTACAGATTCTTGCGTGCGTACATTCTCTATTCTCTCCAAAATGTGCCCGTTCTATAGGCTGGCCAAGTGCGTAATTCTGCGGCATAAAGCAGATGTTTTTGTTTATTGTACAGAAAAATTTAAATAACCTGTCAAGCAGTCAATTGACTACATTGCAGTCAATAAGTATAGGGCAAATTAATATATGAAACCAAAACGTGGGTCATAGTTGTCTAAGCCTCTGCTATGAGGCCAAACCCATGAACAAAGACGCATTGATATCTGCAATAGAGTTTTTTTTGGCGAAACAAACTCACAGCCGAACGTTGCAATAAATACATAGACCATCTGAACAAAGTCATCAACAGAGTTATAGCACTATGGGAGAGGCAACTGGCATGTGATCTCCCCACGGGCCAATTAGGATGACCAGACGGGACAGTCCCGATATCCAAGCAGTTGTCCCGAATCCCGAATCCTGCCCTAATTGTCCCGAAAATTATACTCAATCAGAATACTGAGTAGTTATTTTCTTAAAAACTGTCCGTAGAGAGTCTGAGTCGACTGCATGCAGCCCCCGACGGCAGCTAAGTGTCTGGATGCAGCCCGGCTAGGCCTACTTTGTTTCTTTTTGACGTTCTATAATTAGGCGCGAATATGCACTAATTTCGCGAAGCCGAGGACGTTGTGCAGGCAGCGCAGCAGGCAGAGCCAGCGTGTGTGCAAAAAAATACGTCGGAAGTTCAGCCTAATGTCCATGTCGTTTTAACATAATCTACTTAATCTAACAATTATTTTGTATTCTTACTTAATGACCCATAATTTTGGCAAGGCTTGTTATCAGCGTTAGGTGATTTCTCTGTTGTATTTTGAGGCAGACTTCATGTGTTTTGGTACAGGTTTGAAAATTCGCTGTAAGCCTTTAGCGTTTAGTAGCACGTGAACGGGCACACCTGCACATAATTCTGTGGCGCATTGCGTTAAGGCCGGCTGATGACAGCCGCCGTTGCGCAGCAGTTATCAGTCCCCTGTCTAAGTATATATACTTTTTTTTGATCCCGTGAGGGAAATTTGGTCTCTGCATTTAACCCAATCGGTGAATTAGTGAAACACAAACAGTGAACACACAGTGAGGTGAAGCACACACTAATCCCGGCGCAGTGAGCTGCCTGCTACAACAGCGGCGCTCGGGGAGCAGTGAGGGGTTAGGTGCCTTGCTCAAGGGCACTTCAGCCGCAGCCGACTGGTCGGGGCTCGAACCGGCAACCCTCCGGTTACAAGTCCAGAGTGCTAACCAGTGGGTCACGGCTAAGAGTTCAAATCTGGGTTAAGATTTTGACAACAATATTCACATCGTTGTTTACCTAAGTTTATCTTTTGTGCAGATCATATTATCAAAATCAGAATCAGCCTTCTTGGCCTGGTTTGCGTAAACTAACAAGGAATCCCCCCCTCCATGAAAATCAAAGACTACATATTATCAACTGACTCGTCAAAAAGTGCGCACCTTATTATTATCTGCAGGTGTGTGACTTTGACTTACGTGCACATGGCTGCAAATTTACTTTTAATTTATGTAATGTATTTAATGTATTTTCTGCCTTGGGCATTTTAAAATATGGATGTATGGTGGTTAGAAGTGTAAATATCAATTAGAAACCTAAATATATTTATAATTATTAATTTGCAAACAAATAACTGGCGTCAGTGACGTCTTTGACATGAAGATCCCCGGTGTTATACGGTAACTGGCTTTCATGTTAACTGGCTGGTGAACAGTCCAGCCAGTTAACATGAAAGCCAGTTACCGTATAACACCGGAACTATGCTTCTACTGGCATTCTACCACAGGTCGATAGGTGTAGTTGTAACTACACAACTTTACTATGGTTGCGAACGTAAGTTGCTACTATGGTTTTGGGAAACTCTAACGTAGTGTAATGATGCATTATTCCACCACCATAGTTCAAACTATCGTTTGGGAAACAGTTTTGTCGTACTTACATAGTTTCAACCATGTTAGTTGCTAACGTAGTTAGCTTTTGGGAAACACACCCCTGATGTCTGATGTGTGATCAGTGGAATATGGGGAGGGAAGTGGCAGTGTTTTTTTTGCGCGTCTGCAGAAGTCAGCCAAATATGAATGTAATTCTGCGGCATAAAGCAGATGTATTTGTTTATTGTACAGAAAAATAAAAATGACATGTCAAGCAGTCAATCGACTACATTGCAGTCAAGAAGTAGGGCAAATTAATTTACGAAACCAAAACGTGGGTCATAGTTGTCTAAGCCTCTATAGCGTAGCCTGTTAAAAACGTCGCTAGATAGTATTAAATCGCCAACAACATTGTTTTCTGCAGAAGCCTACCCAAGGCTACAGATTAATTCTGAACAGTTATTTCATTACCACCGTGTAGTCAAGCCTTAAGCCATACCCAAGCAGCCTAAATAGATAGATAGATAGATAGATACTTTATTGATCCCCAAGGAGAAATTCAAGGGTCTCAGTAGCATACAGACATCACACACAACATGCACTTACAGCAGAAATGGTGAACATAAGTATAAGTATAAACATATTACTAAACTCCACTGTACAATAAAGACAGTAGAAGATAAGAAAGATAAGAAAACTAACAAAACTAAATACTAAATACACTATTTAAGTTAAATTAAGAAAGTCCAATGTGCTTGAGGGTCATGGTGAAGGTGCAAAAAGTAGTCCAACCATAGTCCTTAGTTATGTGTGCATGGCAAGGTTCTCAAGAGAGTGAGTGTCATGGTGAAGGTGCAAAAAGTAGTCCAACATTAGTCAACAGTGCAAGAGTAAGGTCTAGAGACCAGCATAAATAATATGGACAAATAGGAGAGTAAAGTATAATGTAGACAAGGTAAAATAAAAAAACTATTTCAGTGCAAGAACAGGTTGAGGTAATAGGGTTATAGCCATTAAATCAAGGTAATGTTTAATTATGCATGATTTATTTTGTTATTGAATTCGTAGGCTGGGATTCCTCTCGGCAACAATTATGTTTGGTAGCCTCCTGCTTTTTCAGAAGGGGCGGCAGTCAGGCTACTGACAGAGCGATGTACAGTGGCAGAGCGACGCACAGTGGCTGAAAGTGGTACTAACTGTATGTGTAGCTGTGAAAGAAAGCGGGACTGTAGGGGCATGGTCGTGATTCGTTTGAATTCTGCATTGATCTGAAGAAGAAAGAGACATACTGGTATTATTTCCATTTTCACAGTGATTTGGACAGAAACCTGAAATACCATCTACATAATCACAAATCACACAAATAGGCACAAAAAACAATGCATCTCTATAAACCACATATTGCATGCTTTAGCCATCTTCAGAATCAACATTTGATTCATTGAATCATGTCAGTTTGCATTCATCCATAGCCTTACCTCGTGTACTTCAAAGAGTGCTGGCCATCTTTCCTGGACCTCATGGATCATGGGTGTGTTACATAAACTTGTCTCCTGTATGCAAATGTCTTCTCCGTTTACACCCTTATCATCTCCCTGTTATTTCTCCTCATAACATCAGAAGTATGTTCCACTCTCAGCTTCTCAAGGCTCATATCATTTTCCCCTGTAGGATAAGCGGGGCAGTAGTTGACTTCTGATCTCTTCTGCTTTTTTACCCCAAGAGACTTGTTTTGCCTCCCGGTGTCTGCTCTACAGAGTTGACCATCACCTCAGGACACCCCAGTTTCCTCAAGCGAGAGCGCTAGAGCGCCAGTTTATCCTTTCCACCCAACGCATCCAGTGAAACGGTTTTCTTCAGTCAGGCAAGGGTGCTTGGAAATGAGAGCCTTTCCACCCAACGCATCCAATGAAACGGTTTTCTTCAGTCAGGCAAGGGTGCTTGGAAATGAGAGCCTTTCCACCCAACGCATCCAGTGAAACGGTTTTCTTCAGTCAGGCAAGGGTGCTTGGAAATGAGAGCCTTTCCACCCAACGCATCCAGTGAAACGGTTTTCTTCAGTCAGGCAAGGGTGCTTGGAAATGAGAGCCTTTCCACCCAACGCATCCAGTGAAACGGTTTTCTTCAGTCAGGCAAGGGTGCTTGGAAATGAGAGCCTTTCCAACCATGCTAAGCTTCCTGTCAAAGGCATAAACACCATACCGGACTATCTCTTGAATTAGTCCATGGAGAATGTCTGATTTTAGTTTAGCGTCTGCATCTACATAAAGCAAGGTACCTTTCTCCCTGTAAGCTGCATTCGCCTTCTGGAGTTTCAATTCTGCATCATAAGAAAACTTATGGACACTGGAAGGTGGAGGGCCAGAGTGACCTTGACCCAGATGGCTCAGACTCTGGTGACGAGATTATGTCAGTGTCAACAGTGCCAAGAGATGGGGATGAAGATCCTTCAAAACCAGGAGTGGTGGAGGAAGGAGCAGTGGGGATGGAGGCGCTAGGCTACTAGCATTCGTGACTGAGCAGTGGAGATGGAGGCGCTAGGCTACTAGCATTCGTGACGGAGCAGTGGAGATGGAGGCACTAGGCTACTAGCATTCGTGACGGAGCAGTGGAGATGGAGGCGCTACTAGCATTTGTGACGGAGCAGTGGAGATGGAGGCACTAGGCTACTAGCATTCGTGACGGAGCAGTGGAGATGGAGGCGCTACTAGCATTTGTGACGGAGCAGTGGAGATGGAGGCGCTACTAGCATTCGTGAAGGAGCAGTGGAGATGGAGGCGCTAGGCTACTAGCATTCGTGACGGAGCAGTGGAGATGGAGGCGCTAGGCTACTAGCATTCGTGACGGAGCAGTGGAGATGGAGGCGCTACTAGCATTCGTGACGGAGCAGTGGAGATGGAGGCGCTACTAGCATTCGTGAAGGAGCAGTGGAGATGGAGGCGCTAGGCTACTAGCATTCATGACGGAGCAGTGGAGATGGAGGCGCTAGGCTACTAGCATTCGTGACGGAGCAGTGGAGATGGAGGCGCTACTAGCATTCGTGACGGAGCAGTGGAGATGGAGGCGCTAGGCTACTAGCATTCATGACGGAGCAGTGGAGATGGAGGCGCTAGGCTACTAGCATTCGTGACGGAGCAGTGGAGATGGAGGCGCTACTAGCATTCGTGACGGAGCAGTGGAGATGGAGGCGCTAGGCTACTAGCATTCGTGACGGAGCAGTGGAGATGGAGGCGCTAGGCTACTAGCATTCGTGACGGAGCAGTGGGGATGGAGGCGCTAGGCTACTAGCATTTGTGACGGAGCAGTGGAGATGGAGGCGCTAGGCTACTAGCATTCGTGACGGTTAAGGCATCTGGAATTATTCGAATTGTCCCTCTATCTTGCAGTTGGTCCATGCAAATCAGGTTCATAAAGTCATTTCCAAACAGTGAGTCCATGGACTGCAGTCTAAAGTTTGACGTTAAGCCACACTGTCTCTGTACTTCACACACCAGGTCCTCATAGGCTGTAGGTAGCCACACGTCTGTACTTCACAAACCAGGTCCTCATAGGCTGTCGGTAGCCACACGTCTCTGTACTTCACACACCAGGTCATCATAGGCCACACATGGGCAACATACGGCCCGCGGGCCACATCCGGCCCGTGGGCTTTCCCTGACCGGCCCGCGTAAGGTCCGTGAAAAAACAGTAGGAGTCAAGAGCCTAGCATAGAGATAATGCACGCAAATCAATATCGTTGCTTTTATTTTGAAAGCGACTGCTATTTGTACGCCTATACATTTGTGCATGGATGCATACGACATAAACACCCTCACTGATGTTGTTAGAATGTCGAACTCCTACTGCTGCTCGTTGGCGATACGAAGTGTTCATTTCAAAGCGTTACTGACAGATAGACAGTTTACAATCGGATAACCCCGTCATTGTAATCAAAATATGTCTGAGTTTATTGGCAAAGCTTATGTTAGCGAACTAGTATGATGCTACTACCCACAGGTTGCTTGAAGCAGCCGGCTCAACTAGGGGGTCAGGATTTGAAGGGTTAGCTTCAGCCACTTAGCATGGCATTTGGCCGCCGACATTTTTGAAAACATGGCGTTACATGGTTGCAACTTCCGGCACCAGTTTTTACATGCTGATTGGTAGATGACCGCTCATGCACGAGTTTAGTGTTGGGCACGAGCGTCCTCGCGCGTCCATGTTGGTTTGCATTTCTGGAAGACGACAAATAAAACAACTAACTACTTGGATTAAGCTACTGATACTTGACTTAATGCCTACATGGTTTAGGCTGTATTACCGGACTTTGTGGTAAATAAAAGAAAAATGTTAATATTGTCATATTAGGCTATTATTTGCCGTATATGTGGGTTGACAAGGTAACTGACTATGACCATACATTTTAGCAGATGCATATGACCTATATCCAATTATTGGCCTACTCATTGCGTTGTGTATGAAAACTAATTTAAAACGCAAAGGATAGAGTTCTGTAGTCCATGACAACGCAACGTCTGGATCATGTAACCATGTCTCCCCAAGTGATTTAAAACTAAACAAATGTCAATGACTTATTTAGTTTGCTTTCTTGCAACATTGACGTGATTAGGCTATGCATTTGATTTAAATGTTCAGGCTGCCAGTCGAGGCAAAAGCCAAATATCCAACTATTGCAGACTCTATGCCTACTCGAACCACAGTACCCGAGGTATGTGCGCTTCTATCGGTAAGTTTAACTTGCGTTGCCTTCATTTCGTCTGCCTGCAAATGTAGCCTAGGTTTAACAAGCTGCAAATTCACACTGGGTGCAGCAAAAATCCCAGCTATCCACAAGTTTATTCGTCCCATGTCTACATAATTATAGTAATTTTCGTTGAATAGCTTATTGCGCAATATACAGCCTGTCCAAATATACTGTAACATTTAGGGATCATTATTTGTGTAGCCTAAAGTGAGTCAATATTGATTCGCATTGTTTATTATCACATATGAACATCACATTAAATAACCTAGGACTTCAGAGACAGGGCAAACTTCTACAACCATTCCCAAAATGTTATCCCAACCAATGAAATACATTTGCGCTTATAACGAGGTGAAGTGAAGTGCGTTCACGAACAACTTCTTTTCCTCTGAGGGAATGTCCAATCTTCATCAACGACATACCTGTTGTACCTGACGTTGTCTCTGTCTGTAACGTGGAATCTAATAGGCTAATTCTACCTGGTGCCGGAAACGAACACCCATGAAACGCCATTTTCATAAAGATGGCTGCGGTCAATTTCAAACTTTTTTGGCTGAAGTAGCTAGCCTAGCATGGGCCATTGAAATGAATGGGGGCGGGACTCTCTCCAGTTATATATAATATTATTATATATAATAATATATATAATTATAATTATATATAATACCTCCATGGGCTCAACACACAGGGCGAGTTGACCAATCATAGTTTTGTGAATAAAGTTAAAGCAAAAACATAGCCTACATTTTCAAAATAGTTTTCTTAGTTTGTGCATGTTGATTAACTAATGACAGCCTACTATTGTCTGCTCCACATTTTCATAGTCTAATTCTGCATAGAGTTAATTTAATGATGGTAATGATTTAATGATGAAATATTGCTGAGTGTTGATGAAATAGTGGCACAGGCCGATGGCTGTACTGACTCCTTCACATTTTCATGGCCTATCTAATTATATAGATATTGTACTACTTTTTTATATCAGTCTTTGAAAACTGAAAAAAAAAAACATGTCAATGTCAAAAAATCATTTTGGAGAATGAGGATTAAATAGCCTGCTGGACATATATTAAATATTGCCGTTTTTCCTTTGTCTCCCTTACATTTTCATCTGTTCTTACGAGTAGTAAACAAAACCATATGATTTACTTAATGTTATACAAGAACAGAATAGAATTGAACAGAATTGAGTTCAGACTTGAGTTCGGTATTTTGGGTCCGGCCCTCCTCAACAGTCCCAGTTTGTCATGTGGCCCCTTGGGGAAATTAGTTGCCCACCCCTGGCCTAAAGCTAGACCCCTGATTGAAGGAAAATTAGCCCACCTCTCCTCTTTTGTCAAGCCACATGCCAAAAATCTAGGTGTCATCCTTGATTCAGAGCTCTGTTTTAAAAGGCAGATTAGCTCTGTTATCAAGAGTAGCTTCCATCAGCTGAGAACAGCAAGAAACTGTTTCATTTTTCCTCTGATGTGTGTTGATGTGGATGAGGTATTCCCTTTCATTAGCCAAATGAAACCAGTTACATGAGTGACATGAGAAAGTGCCCAGCTCATCCAGAGTCTGACCAGCCTGTGTGGCATGCACTCTGCTCTGGTGAACAATCAATGCATGCCATGTTTTGCATGTGCACGGCCAATCCGAATAAGTGCAGCACCCACACACACATACACACACACTCACACACACACTCACACACACACACACACAGGTACACACACACACACACACACACACACTCACACACACACACACACTCACACACACACACACACTCACACACACACACAGGTACACACACACACACACACACACACACTCACACACACACACAGGTACACACACACACACATACACACACACTCACACACACACACACTCTCACACACACACACAGGTACACACACACACACACACACACTCACACACACACACACACAGGTACACACACACGGACAATCTGAATAAGTGCAGGGGTAGTTATTGGTGCGGCCAAAGTGGGGATGACTGAGTTTGTAATGAACAAGCAGGTCAGACCTGCTGTCCACAGCTGCTTGCACTGCTGAGCTGAAGGCTAATCCTGTATGGCCCGAAGGTCTCCAGGGGCACTAATGTCCACTGCATGGCGTCTCATCACTCGAGGTGTGCGGGTGGTTGCCATGGCGTCTCATCACTCTGGGTGTGCGGGTGGTTGCCATGGCATTTCATCACTCTGGGTGTGAGGTTGTCATGGTGTTTCACTCACAGGAGCTGAATACCCACCCATAGTGAACACGCCCATTCATGTTTGCCACACCCACTCGCAGTGAACACGCCCACTAATTATGGACACACCCACCCATAGTGAACACGCCCATGCATGTTTGCCACACCCATTCGCAGTGAACACGCCCACTAATTATGGACACACCCACCCATAGTAAACAACCCAGAGTGGACACACCCCCTTATGATGGATGCAGTACACACACACACACACACACACACACACACGCACACACACACAGATCTGATGCAGTACACACACACGCACACGCACACACACACACCTGCACGCACGCACACACACACACACACACACACAGATCTGATGCAGTGCACACACACACCCACACAGACACACACACACACACAGATCTGATGCAGTACACACCAGACATGGGGGACTGGAGTCACAAGACTTGAGACTTGCTTGATCAACATGTATGAAAGACTTGAGACTTGCTTGATCAACATGTATGAAAGACTTGAGACTTGCTTGATCTATAAAAGACTTGAGACTTGCTTGATCAACATGTATGAAAGACTTGAGACTTGCTTGATCAACATGTATGAAAGACTTGAGACTTGCTTGATCTATAAAAGACTTGAGACTTGCTTGATCAACATGTATGAAAGACTTGAGACTTGCTTGATCAACATGTATGAAAGACTTGAGACTTGCTTGATCTATAAAAGACTTGAGACTTGCTTGATCAACATGTATGAAAGACTTGAGACTTGCTTGATCAACAGCTTGATCAACATGTATAAAAGACTTGAGACTTGATTGATCAACATGTATGAAAGACTTGAGGCTTGCTTGATCAACAGCTTGATCAACATGTATAAAAGACTTGAGACTTGCTTTATCAACATGTATGAAAGACTTGAGACTTGCTTGATCAACATGTATGAAAGACTTGAGACTTGCTTGATCAACATGTATAAAAGACTTGACTTGACTTTCACTTGCATCTAACCCTGAAATGACTTTACAATTTTAGAAAATCTGCTTAGGTGCTGTTGCATGCGTCACGCGAGCGAACCTGTCATTGTACCAAGTGACGCAACAGACCAGCAGCAAGTGGCAGATCAAATGAGACAGACTGAGGTAACTGGCACATATGGAAGCTCTACTTTTATACCAAAACATAATACAGTTTGGCTACACAGTCACAGTCTGCAAGGTCTACAGTGTACAGATTAGCGACATAACCACCACCACGTCGATTTACATCCGTCAAAAGTCAGTAACTAAACTGCCAGCAGTCAGGATAGAGCCGTTTTAGCTTACTTTACATGTTAGACTTATGTACTGTATAATATGATATGATATAGCATTGAGGGCTTATGTACTGTGTAATATGATATAGCATTGAGGGCTTATGTGTAATATGATATAGCATTGAGGGCTTATGTACTCTATAATATGATATAGCATTGAGGGCTTATGTACTGTATAATATGATATAGCACTGAGGGCTTATGTATAATATGATATAGCATTGAGGGCTTATGTATGATATGATATAGCATTGAGGGCTCATGTATGATATGATATAGCATTGAGGGCTTATGATATGATATAGCATTGAGGGCTTATGTATAATATGATATAGCATTGAGGGCTTATGTATAATATGATATAGCATTGAGGGCTTATGTATGATATGATATAGCATTGAGGGCTTATGTATAATATGATATAGCATTGAGGGCTTATGTATGATATGATATAGCATTGAGGGCTCATGTATGATATGATATAGCATTGAGGGCTTATGTATAATATGATATAGCATTGAGGGCTTATGATATGATATAGCATTGAGGGCTTATGTATAATATGATATAGCATTGAGGGCTTATGTATGATATGATATAGCATTGAGGGCTCATGTATGATATGATATAGCATTGAGGGCTTATGTATAATATGATATAGCATTGAGGGCTTATGATATGATATAGCATTGAGGGCTTATGTATAATATGATATAGCATTGAGGGCTTATGTATGATATGATATAGCATTGAGGGCTCATGTATGATATGATATAGCATTGAGGGCTTATGTATAATATGATATAGCATTGAGGGCTTATGTATAATATGATATAGCATTGAGGGCTTATGTATGATATTGTAACGTCGGCGCACAAGACATTGCATAGCGTTCTCCCACGCAGGGCATGCTGGGATACGGGAGTGAACATTTGGGGTTTATGTCTGTATTTCTCCTTAGTTTTGAGAGTAATGTTAGCGTCTTTATTGTAACATGTTTCCCTGTTAGTTCTCCCTCGTGTGTGTTCCTTTTTGTGTGGGGGGCTGCGTCCTCCCCTGTATGTGTAGCGTGTGTGTATGTGTACTTGACCTGCTCCGTGTGTATTGTGTTCTGTGTCCCTGCTCTCGTTCTCAGCTAATAAACCTTTTGATTGGACAACTGTGTGTGTCGCTATCAAATCGTTACATTGGTGTCTGAAGCGACTTTCGAACATGGCCTCCGCTCAGCGAGAGAAGCTGGGAGTGGGAGACCATACCACTGGGTGGAGGCCCACGCAAGAGGATCCAGAGAGAGCCCTTATAAGGGCTGCTAAAAAGCTCGGGGCCTTCTATCGTTACTGCCGCCGGAGGAGAGGAGCTGTCGCCTGGACCTGCCTGCTGCCATGGGAGGAGATCTGGCCGGATGAAGTGGTCGCGGAGAAGACGACGCTGGCCTGGGCGCTGACTCCACGGCGAACCGCGACGCGTGAGCAGAGCCGAGGGAGTGCGGCGAGGAAGAGGTTCCTGGACGACGGACGGTTGGCAGAGGTGCTGGGGGCAGCGAACTCACGACGGTGGGGCAGCTTCAACGGAAAGGCCCTCTGAACTTAAAACTTTTTGGTGCGTGTGAGAGGCACCGTGCTGTGTGGGCGCCCGTTCTAGTTGGCCTGTTGGCCGGCGTCATTTAAAAAAAAAAAAAAAATAGTTCGATAGCTGCTAGCACGCCCGCTAGCACGCCCGTACTGGATTGTTAGCAGCGTGGCTCCCCGTTGAGTGAGCTCCTGTGACGTGCACCCCACGTGAGTTGGCGGTACTGTCGCACTGGACTGAGTGGCGGGCGACTCGCGCCGACGTTAGCATGAGGCTACCTCGTGGTCATTGCCGAGGACGGCAACGGCTTGTGGGGGGAGCTGTGTAACGTCGGCTTATGATATGATATAGCATTGAGGGCTTATGTATAATATGATATAGCATTGAGGGCTTATGTATGATATTGTAACGTCGGCGCACAGGACATTGCATAGCGTTCTCCCACGCAGGGCATGCTGGGATACGGGAGCGAACATTGGGGGTTTATGTCTGTGTTTCTCCTTAGTTTTGAGAGTAATGTTAGCGTCTTTATTGTAGTATGTTTCCCTTTTAGTTGTCCCTCGTGTGTGTTCCTTTTTGTGTGGGGGGCTGCATCCTCCCCTGTATGTGTAGCGTGTGTGTGTGTACTTGACCTGCTCCGTGTGTGTTGTGTTCTGTGTTCCTGCTCTCGTTCTCAGCTAATAAACCTTTTGATTGGACAACTGTGTGTGTCGCTATCAAATCGTTCCAATATGATATAGCATTGAGGCTCCTAAACCCTCCTAAAACCCAGTGTTGGCAGTGACATCGACGGCAGCGTTTGATTGATTAGTTCATTTTTTCAATGTTAGGTGCCTGGAGATGACAGGTGTAACTTGAATTGTTTGAATATATTTTCATGATTTGAAGTAGCCTACCTAATGTTTGAGGCATATTGAAACAATAATAGGCTATTTTATAATACTGTAGGTCTACCAGAAATTATTTTTATTCATTATACATTTCATCTTATTCTATAAACTTATCTTATTCTTAGGGCAGCCGTGGCCCACTGGTTAGCACTCTGGACTTGTAACCGGAGGGTTGCCGGTTCAAACCCCGACCAGTAGGCACGGCTGAAGCCCTTGAGCAAGGCACCCAAGCAAGGCACCTAACCCCTCACTGCTCCCCGAGCGCCGCCGTTGTAGCAGGCTGCTCACTGCGCCGGGATTAGTGTGTGCTTCACCTCACTGTTTGTTCACTGTGTGCTGAGTGTGTTTCACTAATTCACCGATTGGGTTAAATGCAGAGACCAAATTTCCCTCACGGGATCAAAAAAGTATATATACTTATACTTATAAACTGTTCAGATGTATGTGGCTGGAATGCAATGTCTGTTTGTTTGTTGCAAATAAAACTCCAGCAGTTCATAACTCGCCTACTGTAGCCTATTTCAAAATGAAAACGTGGGTAAATCATCATGAATTTGTATGACTTGACTTGACTTGCTTGACCCAAGCTATGATTTGACTTGACTTGCTTGATTGTCACAAAAAATTACTTGGACTTGCTTGCAGGTGTCCCACCTCACACACACACACACACACACACACAGTACGTGTATAGATAGATGGTGTGCATATGAGTGTGTGTGCGCTATGTGTGCAACTGTGCAAGCAAGTCTGTTTCAAACATTTTCATTTTGAATAACATTTTACTGTAGAGTTTGAGTGCAGTGAAACACACACACACACACAGCCTTTGGCAAGGCCGCTGAAGTCCCCTCGCAGATTGGATGCTGTGTAAGCCACTTGTCTTTACCACACCCCAGTGTAATACACACACACACACACACACACACACACACACACACACACACAGACAGACACACACACACAGACACACACATACACACACACACACACACACACACACACACACAGACACACACACACACATACACACACACACACACACACACAGGGCCGCGAGCACAAAGGGTTAATGCTGCTCCTGTGCTCCCGCTCCGACCCACATAGCCGACGGAACGCAGCGCGCGCCCGTGCTTTATAGCGTTATTTTATTTATTCGCTTTCACTGCCAACACCAACAGGCATACACAAACACAAACACGACTCGTTTCGACCGTGGTGTGAGTGAGGCGGGGGTCTCTCAATCTCTCTCTCCCTCCCTCCCCCTCCCTCTCTCTCGCGCAGGCCCTCTCTCGCGCTGATTCCGCTGGCCGCTCGCTCTCCTGCTTGCGGATTCGACACCCCCGTCATGGACTAGCCGCTCGCCTCGGTTCGTCGCATCGGGAATACAAAGGAAAAAACACACATACTCTCCAGCAAACACATCCATATAGACACACACACAGATCGGTGTCGAAGCTGCATCGGCACCCGAACAGGACGGTATAGCCGTTGCCGTGCATCGAACGATGAGCCTGGTCATCGCGGAGCTTCATTCTGAGTAGAGGGTTCAGGCCAGAGACGTTGCTATTTTAATTTAATACCGAGAAGATGGCGAACGATTCTCCAGCGAAAAGCTTGGTGGACATAGACCTCGCCGCCCTGCGGGTGAGTAGCGGGCCGCTCCATCGCGACACAGATTCGGTCTCTGTTTGTGCAGGCTTTGGGTTTATCGAGGGGTTTAACACCCTGGCGGCTCCGGGAAAACCTAGCGGCGGTGTCGCTTCAGGCGACGGGGCTGTCAAAGTGGCGTTCGCTGGGCTGTTTGTTATTGATAGATCGGTTACGGGTCCGCGGTTCCGACCGTCCCTTTGTTTGTAAAGCCTTTCGTGTGCGCTCGGCTCGGGCACCGCGGTTGCCCACCGACACCATGGGAAAAAAATGCATCATGAATTGACTGTTTGTGGTGTTATATTGTTAACGTTCATCGTTTTGTTCTATTTTCTGCAGGATCCGGCCGGAATATTCGAGCTCGTGGAAGTGGTCGGTAATGGCACCTACGGACAAGTCTACAAGGTGGGTCTGCGGACATGCTGCTCGCGCCCCCACCCTTATTTTCCCTCGGTGCTGTTTTGTGTATAGTGTGTGCATGTGTGTGATTGGGTGTGTTTTGTGTTTCGGAATCATGTAGCACTAACGCGAAGACAGTGCGGCTGTGTGTGTGGCTCGCTCGCGGCGTCCCGCTGCAGGCAGCTCCATGGCCACTAGAGGATTAGAGCTCGCGGTAAGAACGGAGGAGACCTGGGTTAGCCGGGACCTCCGCCCCGGTATCCGCGTCGGGCGCCTCGTTCGTGCAGCATCGGAAGCTGCAGCTCATTGTTGTGTGGCGATAGCACATTGGGCTAACAAGGCGAGTGAGCTAATGTGTTGCTGTAATCACCCGACTGCCGGGCCAATGGGCGTGATGACAGAGGCTGCGGTACTTAGCCGACGTTGTTAGCTTAGCTGCGCGTTCAATGGGTGTGCTCTCCCGGTTGCGCATTTGTCGTGCTGCGGATCGAACGGGGAGTGATGCGGTGAACCGGAGCTGTGCTCCAGGCAGATAGGCTACTATGGAAATGTGCGGGTGTCCGCCAGTCCGGCGCGGCGCGGGGCGAGCCGACCCCGCGTCCTGTGTCCGCATCATCGCTGTTGTCTGACCGAATGTGGGCCAGCCCGGGGTGGCAGAACGGGGTCAGCTCGCGCTCATGACGTCTGTTCACAGGCAGCTGCGTGGAAGAAAATGCCGCAGATGGGCGCGTGTGGTGTGTCCTGCTGGCTGGGTGGCAGGCGCGAGCACACGGATGAAGGCCTCATCGATATGTAGTTCTGTTCATGTTGGAGACTCACGTCTAACAAACAGCACTCACGCCATGTTTGTGTTTAGAAATGAAAAGGCCATAAGGTTTGTCTGTGTGTGTGTGTGTGTGTATGTGTGTGTGTGTGTGGCAGAGACTGGAGACTAACCTTGCCCAGGATGTACCCCTACTGTTATTATGACATCATCATAGTGGGGTGATCCAACACACACACACACACACACACCTAACATTTTTATATCAGCCCACCAATCATATTTGTCACAGAAGGGAGTCAGACATTTGCAGAGGTGCTTTGACAGACATGGGTTTAGAACATCCAATACGCATACATACTGTACATACACACACACATACACTTACACACACACACACACACACACACACACACACACACACACACACCACACATAGAAACTAAGTATATATACTCTTTTGATCCCGTGAGGGAAATTTGGTCTCTGCATTTATCCCAATCCGTGAATTAGTGAAACACACACAGCACACAGTGAACACACAGTGAGGTGAAGCACACACTAATCCCACTAAACACACTCAGCACACAGTGAGCACACAGTGAGGTGAAGCACACACTAATCCCGATGCAGTGAGCTGCTTGCAACAACAGCGGCGCTCGGGGAGCAGTGAGGGGTTAGGTGCCTTGCTCAAGGGCACTTCAGCCATTCCTACTGGTCGGGGTTCGAACCGGCAACCCTCCGGTTACAAGTCTGAAGCGCTAACCAGTAGGCCACGGCTGCCCAATACACCACACACCCACACACACACACACACACACCTCACACACACACCACACACATACACCACACACACACACCACACACACACAGTGTGTACACATCATGGCTGCACCACACAGCATGTGGACGCGTACGCATCATGGCTGTCATGTGTATTCTGCGTTTGTTTGGTGCGTGGGTAACATCATGTGTGCGCTAGATGCAACATGCAGTATCAGGTGTTTTTGGCTGCGTTTCATGCTGCAAGTGTGTTGACAGGACGGTGCAGGTTGCATACGCGTACACTTGGTCTAACAGCCAGTACTACTGAGCCCTAACAACTGATACAGAGAAGGCATCACCTAGGCTACATCACATAGTAACACTTCCTATTACAACTGATACAGAGAAGGTATCACCTAGCAACACTTCCTATTACAACTGATACAGAGAAGGCATCACCTAGGCTACATCACAGCAACACTTTCTATTACAACTGATACAGAGAAGCCATCACCTAGGCTACATCACATAGCAACACTTCCTATTACAACTGATACAGAGAAGGCATCACCTAGGCTACATCACAGCAACACTTTCTATTACAACTGATACAGAGAAGCCATCACCTAGGCTACATCACATAGCAACACTTCCTATTACAACTGATACAGAGAAGGCATCACCTAGGCTACATCACAGCAACACTTTCTATTACAACTGATACAGAGAAGCCATCACCTAGGCTACATCACATAGCAACACTTCCTATTACAACTGATACAGAGAAGGCATCACCTAGGCTACATCACAGCAACACTTTCTATTACAACTGATACAGAGAAGCCATCACCTAGGCTACATCACATAGCAACACTTCCTATTACAACTGATACAGAGAAGGCATCACCTAGGCTACATCACAGCAACACTTTCTATTACAACTGATACAGAGAAGCCATCACCTAGGCTACATCACATAGCAACACTTCCTATTACAACTGATACAGAGAAGGCATCACCTAGGCTACATCACAGCAACACTTTCTATTACAACTGATACAGAGAAGCCATCACCTAGGCTACATCACATAGCAACACTTCCTATTACAACTGATACAGAGAAGCCATCACCTAGGCTACATCACATAGTAACACTTCCTATTACAACTTATACAGAGAAGGTATCACCTAGCAACACTTCCTATTACAACTGATACAGAGAAGGCATCACCTAGGTTACATCACAAAGCAACACTTCCTATTACAACTGATACAGAGAAGCCATCACCTAGGCTACATCACATACAGTAGCAACACTTCCTATTACAACTGATACAGAGAAGGTATTACCTAGCAACACCTCCTATTACAACTGATACAGAGAAGCCATCACCTAGTCTACATCACATAGCAACACTTCCTATTACAACTGATACAGAGAAGGCATCACCTATGCTACATCACATAGCAACACTTCCTATTACAACTGATACAGAGAAGGCATCACCTAGGCTACATCACATAGCAACCTAGGCTACATCACATAGCAACACTTCCTATTACAACTGATACAGAGAAGGCATCACCTAGACTACATCACATAGCAACACTTCCTATTACAACTGATACAGAGAAGGCATCACCTAGGCTACATCACATAGCAACACTTCCTATTACAACTGATACAGAGAAGGCATCACCTTGGCTACATCACATAGCAACACTTCCTATTACAACACAGAGAAGCCATCATCTAGGCTACATCACATAGCAACACTGCCTATTACAACTGATATAAGTAAGTATATATATATATATGGTTGATGTGGACGGGCTTTAGAGCAGTAGATGGGCTTTAGAGCAGTAGGTGATGTGGATGGGCTTTAGAGCAGTAGATGGGCTTTAGAGCAGTAGGTGATGTGGATGGGCTTTAGAGCAGTAGATGGGCTTTAGAGCAGTAGGTGATGTGGATGGGCTTTAGAGCAGTAGGTGATGTGGATGGGCTTTAGAGCAGTAGGTGATGTGGATGGGCTTTAGAGCAGTAGATGCGCAGCAAGAATTTCCTCTAGTTGTAACAATAACAATAATTCATTAGGTCTAATTTAGCTAAAACATTAAATATTTTAAGCTCAATGTACAATGCGGAAAAAAACCCACAATAACAATGTCACAATCAGGAATTATTTGAATAAGACGGTAGTTTCAGTTTTGCACTGACAGGCTTTAAAGTAAGCTAGTTAAGTAAGCTACCCTGCATATACATCAGTTCTAGGCTCAATTTCATTTCCAGGGTTTGTCTGGCTTGTGAGGGCGTGGCATCACGATTGCTTCCGTCGTGATGTCGGTCAACCATCACGATGGGCGATGACCATCGGCCCAACCCTAATGTCAACCCATCCCATATCCACTCATCTAATGTATAGCGCCACCTAGTGGAAAATGAAAAAGCAAAAACGAGGCATTGCAATTCCAGGTATCTTTGGCTGACATGTTCAAAACTGCACGGAATTTGTGTAGGATCAGGACACTCTCTGAATGCAGGCCGACTGTTGTGAACTTCTGTCCGTGGGGGGGGCATACTATAAATGAATTTATGTGTACATTTAGTGACTGTACACTACGCATGCACACACACACACACACTCATGAACACATGCAAACCACACATAAACATACATGCACATACATGCAGGCACACATACACACACACACACACACACACACACACACACACACACACACATACATACACACCAACAAGAACAGACACACAAACACACACACACAGGTCACACACGTATGCGTGCATACACACACACACACACACATAGACACACACACACATAACGACACACACACACACATTTACATATGCAAATTACACACACACACACACATATACAGGACACATGCAAATGCAAACACACAGGTACGAATGCTGACACACAAACACACACAAACACACACACACACACACACACACACACATACATACACACCAACAAGAACAGACACACAAACACACACACACAGGTACGCATGCACTCACACACGTATGCGTGCATACACACACACACACACACATAGACACACACACACATAACGACACACACACACACATTTACATATGCAAATTACACACACACACACACATATACAGGACACATGCAAATGCAAACACACAGGTACGAATGCTGACACACAAACACACACAAACACACACACACACACACACACACACACACACACACACACACACACACAGAGACTAGCTGGTTCCACCCTTGTGTTCTGTTCTTGCTGGTTCCACCCTTGTGTTCTGTTCT